>NW_006921640.1:2745109-2749801 GCF_000298275.1 Orycteropus afer afer
CCTCCCTCATAGGAACGGTCATGCTAAGTGGACCATTTAATCTGGTACTGCTGCCAATGAAACTGGTTTTGGCAACTGGTTTAAAGTTAAATCGAAAGGTGTTTTGTTTTTTAATTTCATGGAGTCACTGAGCAATATCATATTTGAATGCCCCAGTGATAATCAGTGAACTAGAACCTTCAGGGTCATGATACTACTTTGCCAAGTCAGTTTGCTACAGGAAACCAAGAAGACAAGTGAGTCAGTGACAGGTGGAACTTGGGCTACCAACCCAAATGAAAAATGCCTGTGTCTAACTTCATGCTTCACTCCCCCAGAGCCTAAGACTTTACATATAGTACTTATATTTCAAATGCAGTTTATAGTGAAGTTGACAAATGGAAATAGGTTTGGCTGACTGCTCACAGACTGTTATTGGTAGAAATAGAAATTCCAAAGAAGTAAATTTTAAATTAGTTGGTTTGTGGGTTTGAAATTAAAGTTAAAGATTTTAGTTTATTATTTTTTTTAATAAAGAGTTATCGATCCTTTGGACATTACTTTTATCAGAAGCCATTTAATTTCTTGTTTCATTACATATTTTATTTTGAGATGATATAGCTATAATAATAAAGAATATTTTAAAAAAATTTGAAATCCTTTCATCCTTGTACCAAAACCAAACCAAACCACTGCTGTTGAGTCAATTCCAACTCTTAGTGACCCTACGGGACAGAGTAAAATTGCCCTGTCGGGTTTCCAAGGCTGTAAATCTTTACAGAAGCAAACTACCTCATCTTTCTCCCACAGAGTGGCTGGTGGGTTTGAACTGCCGATCTTTCAGTTATTAGCCATATGCATTACCATTACAACACCACAGCTCCTTTCATCCTTGCACAGTAACTTTTATTTGCATTTATTGTTTTTAAATTTTCACTCATTCAGTTAATGAGTGCCTATATGCCAGATATGGTATACTCATGTTCATGTGCTTATACATGGAGTTTTGAACATACATACCTGGCAGCATTTATTTTATTCTGTGTTTTATAATCTAAGTAAGTATCCCATGTCTCTTTGAAGCGAATAAGATCTATTTTATAAATTGGAAACCCAGAGACCCAGAAATCACACCTTGAAGGTATACCAATAGTGTAGGTAGCTTTAGAATTTAGTTTTACTCTCAGTTTACATGTTCAAGTTTGTTTCTACAACTAAGACAGAATGCCAAGGGTCTTGGTTCTGAAACACTTACTTGACTTTTAAATGATTTTAAATTCAATTTTATTTATTAGTTAAAAGTAGTAGTAACTTATAAGGAGCCCCCATGCCACAAATGCTTAAGTGCTTGGCTGCTAACCAAAAGGTTGGTGGTTCAAACTCACCAGCAGTTCTAAAGAAGAAAGACCTGGCAGTCTGTTTCAGTAAGATTACAGCCGAGAAAACCCCAGGGGCAGTTCTACTCTGCCACATGAGGCCACTATGACTTGGAATCAACTTGACCGCACCTACCAACAACAACAGTCTGTGAAAGAGAAGCTGGCTAGTCAGTAATTTACAAGACTGTTTCTTTTCTAAGAAACATTTTCCTTTCAGGAATTTCATAATTTATGCGTGTGCTCTTTAATTTCAAAAAAATGTTATTACTGAAAGATGTTTTGTTTTTTAATTTCATGGAGTCACTGAGCAATATCATATTTTTTTAGGGAAGGATCTCTCATCTCGGAGCAAAATGGATCTTGATTGCATTTTTGGGAAAAGACAGAGTAAGAAGACTCCTGAGGTATTATGCCACAAATCGTTGATACATTTTGTTTTCACACAGTTTTTCAAGTGTATGTAGGACTGCTTATATCTATTAAGAATAGTACTTTTCATCCAGACAACCCAAAAAATGCTTTAGAGGTTTCAAACAAAGGCCAAATATGATCCTTATGATAATAATAGTTGGTAGGTAGTATGTTTGATAAGGAATCTAAAAAAGAATATATATTATCTGTTAGTTTTTGTTTTCTGATGTGAGAACTGAATTGAACTCAAAGAAGAATACCTATTGCTGATATATTCAAAGGTGGAAGATATCTATCCCATCACCGTAAGTGAGGGAGGTTGCATGCAGCAATTTTTTTTTTTTTTTTCTCAGATTGCATGGATAATTTAGAACATGGATTGAGAAGCAAGAATATCAGATGATGCTCCAGTACTAGTGTATTCCGTTTCAAAAGCATTTTGAGACTATTGCATCAGTATTGCGAATCCAGAATACTACATTTCTATGTAGTATTCCGGATTCTCAACACATTTAGATGTAGTATTTCCTCTATTTTACAAAATAAAATTTTTCAAAACTAGAAGGTATAAGAATAGAGTGATGAAACGGCATCTTACATGTAATAAATCTGTAATTCATAATTACATTTATTGATAATTCTCAAACATATCATTGGACTGTGTAATGTGACAAAGAATTTTTGTGCCATTTCTGAGTATAAAAGGTAGTTCTGATTTTACAATGTGGATTTTTGGAGATAATGTTGTTGTTTGTTATGTGCTGTCGAGTCAGCCCGACCCCTCCTTGGGTTTCCAGGCAGTATCACTACGGAAGTAGATTGCCCAACCTTCCTTCCGAGGAGTGGCTGGTGGGTTTGAACCGCCAGCCTTCTGGTTAGCAGTCAAGTGCCTTAGGTACTATGCTACCAGAGTTCCTTGGAGATAATGGGATAAAATATTTAAAATTAGTATTATCTAAGAAAATAAAGACAATTTGGTTGCTATGATGACTGATCAAGGCATCATAGCAACCAAATTGTCTTTATTTTCTTAGATAATGTCTGTGGTTCGAACCTACCAGCTTCTCCATGGAAGAAAGATGAGGCTGTTTCCATAAAGATTTACAGCCTTGGAAACCCAATGGAGGAGGGGGTCACTCTGAGTCAGAATCAACTTGATGGCAATGAGTTTTGTTTAGTTTTTTATAATGATTAATCAATTAATCTGACCTATCATATTTAAATTCCTTTACTGATTCCTAACCAAAGTCTTTAGTGAATAGAACAGAAAAAAAGACCTGTTTCTTTTATTTCTGACATTTCTCTAGACTGAGAAATATTTTTTTCAGGGGATACATATTTGTTGGTTAATATTAAACATTTTTAAAGACTTCAGAATTACCAGTTATTAGACATTTTGGTTGGAGATTTCCTGTACAGATTGAGAGTAAATCCTTAGGTCTTGGACCACTTTTCTGCCCCTATAACCTTTAGCATAGTGAGGATAGAGTAAGTGCTGCGTAAATACATGCTTACTGAGGAAGGAGGCACTGTAAAGGAAAATTGGGTTCCAGTGGCTCCCTTGCAGGTGATGCCCTATAAGACTTATGCTGAATCTTTTAAAGACAGTCCCATCATTAGGTAGGAAGTATTCTGACATCAAGCCACACTGAATGTTTCATTCACAAGAGGGTGTTGGAAAGAGCCCTGGCCATCGGGAAACCCAGCTACTGGCCATACTGCTACCACTCAGTGGTTAGTGTGATGTTGATTAGGCCACTTTCCCTTGTTCACCAAGAACTTGGCACTTGGCTTATCTCAGTCTTCCTCTCTAAATTCTCTCCTTTGATTATCCTGAGTAATTTCATCATCAAGAAGAGCCCAATGTCACAATCCATTACCCTCTTGAAATGGATTATTGTATCACCTCTACTCTGCTCTAACAACCCATTCCTAGAGCCACACCTCAAAACTTGTACCAACCTCACCAGCCCCTCTTATTGGTTCCAGCTCTCTCAGTCTTTTATTTCCACTGCACTGGCCTTTCCAAATCTTTGCATTCTCTGATAATTTTCTCCCCGCTACCAACCCCTTTTACCTCCAGCCCCATCTTCTCCAGCACCCTCTTTGAAATTTTACAGTTGAACAGATTAGGGAAGGAAATATTATTAATAGGTTTTTGGTAGAACTTTAAAAGAATTTATGTGGATAGTGCAGGGAAGCCTTTAGTTATAGGAGATTGTTGTTGTTGTTGTTTTTGTTGTTTTGTGCTGTCGAGTCGGACCTGACTCATAGCGACCCCTCATTGAGTTTCTGAGGCAGTATCACTATGGACATAGATTGCCCCATCTTCCTTCTGAGGAGTGGCTGGTGGGTTTGAACCACCAGCCTTCTGGTTAGCAGTCAAGTGCCTTAGGCAGAGGTTTCTAACATCTGGCAGGCATCTAATTGAGAATTTATTAGTGTTAGGTGCCTTGAGGTTTTTCAATGCTGTTTTGTGTTACTTGACTTTTTGGTGGTGTAGGAACTCTGGTAGTGTAGTGGTTAAGGCATTTGGCTGCTACCCAAAAGGTCAGTGGTTTGAACCCACCAGCCACTTTGCTGAGGAAAGATGAGGCGGCCTGCTTCAGTAGATTTACACCCTTGGAAACCCAGTGGGAGTCACTGTGAGTCGGAATTGACTCGATGGCAGGAAGTTTGGTTTTTTTGGCATGAGTCATTCATAATCATGTTAAAGTGAGCAATTCATCTGTATTTGAGGAGCTTCAGAAACAGTTTCATAGAGCTAGCCCAGGGAACATCTATTTTGGTATAAGTGGTGTAGAGATCAACCTTGATAATAATACTGCATCTCATGCAAGATTTATATCCAGCCACATCTTAACCTCTCTTTCTAGTTTAATATTTTCAGCTGATGATACATTTAAAATCTTTTTTTTTTTTT
>NW_006921640.1:2750172-2768275 GCF_000298275.1 Orycteropus afer afer
TAGATCCCTTTCCAAGTGGATGAAATTGGTAGCCAGGCACCATCTAGTTCTTCTGGATACATTTAAAATCTTAACTGTTGGTAAGGTTGCTTTGTATTAGTTTGTTGCTGTCATCTATAGCAGTGGTTCTCTGCAACTCCAATCACTTAAGCATCTTAAAAAAAATAAAAGCTTTAATGCTAGACCAATTAAATCCAAATCTTGGAATAGGGTCTAGACATCAGTATTTTTAAAGAGAAGAACTTTTTTTTTTTCTTTTTAAAGAAAAGCTACCCACATGATTCAGGTGATTCTAATCTGTGGTAAGGGGTAAGGATTGAGACCCCACACTAATCGAAGCTATGATGAATAACTACATTGGGAGAGCTTCTGATTTCAGTGTCATGAAATCACCTAGAACAGTTCTTCTCAAATTTTTATGTGCATGTGAATCATCTGGGGATCTTTTTAAAGTATAGATTCTGGTTAATGAAGTTTGAGGTAGAGCCTGAGATTCTGCATTTCTAGCAAGCTCTCTGATGCTGATACTAGTCCATGCACACTGTTTTGAGCAGCAGAAGCCTATGCAATATTTATGTCAGACGTATGCCTCTGTGTGTGTATGTGTGTGCATGTGCATATACGCACGTGCGCACGTTTGCGTGTGTGTGTTTAGGAGCTCTGATAGTGTAGTGCTTAAGGCATTTGACTGCTAACCAGAAGGATGGCAGTTCAAACCCACCAGCACTCGTAGGAAGGAAGGTTACGCAATCTACTTCCATAGTGATGCCACCTGGGAAACCCAAGGAGGTGTTGCTATGAGTGGATCTAACTTGACAGAAGTGGGTTTGGTTTTTTTTGGTTTATGTGTGTGTGTGTGTGTGTGTGTATAGATAGATATACACATACGTATATGTGATTGAATTTATTTCAATATAAACTTTTTTTTGTGATTTGGATGAAAATTTACAGAGCAAATTTACTTTCCATATAGCAGTTCACATACACTTACTTTTGTCTTATGACATTGACTACAATTTACTACAGTGCAACAGCTCCCCTCCCACTTCCTCTGCATAATTACCTCTTCCCTGTGTCCTTCCCTCCCATGCACTCCTATCCCCCATGCTATCTCCCTCTGCATACATAGCCCTTCTATTCTCCCATGATTATTCTCTCCAAGGAGTATATCTACACTAGTGTAAATGTTCACCTCATATGCCTGATCTTTTGTTTGGCTGGAAGCACAGGAGTGAGTTCAGTTCCAGACCTGAAGGGCAGATAGGGGCCATAATCTCAGTGGTTCCATCAAGCTCTATCAGACCAGCAAACCTGGTCCCTTTTTTTTCCCCCCAAATGTCAATCTAAACATGTTTTAGGACACCAAATAAATCTTTCTGTAAAACAGAGTCACTTCTAAATTGATTTCTTGCATGCATGTGGATTTTCATATATTATTTGCTTTTACTGAGGTATACTTGTACCTCCCTGAATAAACTGTTGCTAAGAAACCTTACTGTGTTAGTTACAACAGCCCTTATAGCCAAGGGCAAGAGGCCTTTGATCAGATTTGTTTGAAAACATAACTTCTTTTGGCTCCTATTCTCAGTCGAGAAGAAATACTGCTTTGTTTTTATTGCCTTGACCCCCATAGCAACATTGGCCTGGGTTTATATTGTACATTGTCAAGGCAGAGGTGCTGCTGGAGGTCAAATACCTTAAAATCTGAGAAACCGTGGTAGTACTGAATGTTAAAACAAGAATGCCTCTCTGGGTAAGGTGCTGATAATGATCTTGTCTTTGGTGTCTAGATTTGAAAAACCTTGGACATTGACCACATTTCTAGGTTGAGCAACATTGTATCTCTCACTTTAAGCCAAGCCTATTAATTTCTACAACCCCCGACTATTGTTGACTATTACAATAACAGAAATGATGACTTTATTCAACATTTGTTTGCCACATTGTGCTAGACACTTATGACAGTGTCTCACTTACTCCTCATAATTATGTCCTTTTTAGCAGTGTAGAAATGGAGGCTCTCACTCAATTGAGATTTATCACAAAACTCCAAAGTGATAAAATGAGATTTAAAACCTTCCCATTCTAAAGTCAGTGTTCTTTCCTATATACCACAATACTGCCAATGTTAATGAATTTTCTTAGTTTTTTTTTTTTTTTTCCCACATCTGCATTTAAGTGGTTTGGTTATTTGTCAGTAGTTTTCATTGAGATTTTGTCAAGAGGTGTCAGTAGTTAATACTATATCCTAATTTTGTGGGAAGATTTTTGGCTGTTACTCCTATTTTGCTAAAAATAATGGTTTAAATTTCAAAACGTCTTCCTTGCCAAAATAGTCAAAGTTGAACTATTTTGGGTTTAAAAGCATATTACAAAATGCCTGGACCAGCTTTGGGAGTGACTTTATGTCCTCATTGGAGCTATAGGCTGTATTTAGAACTCGCCTGAGTTTCTGGAGCACAAGTGCTGTTGCTTGTGTATTTTCTTGTCTCTCAAATGAATTAAATGATCTGAATGTATTTGTATCCAAAGAAACATCAGCAGCTCTTGATTAGTGGTTATGAGGCCTTTAGTTTTTTGTTTTTTTTCTTTTTTAATTATCATAGATTCACAGGAAGTTGCAAAGACAGTACAGAGGGGATCTATGTACCTGTCACCCATTTTTCCCCATTAGTTTCATCTTACATAACTATAGTACAAGATCAAAACCAATAAATTGACATTGGTACAATCTGAGTGTAGAATTGTATGTTACTTTACCACATTTGTGGATTCTATAATCATTATCTCAATTAAGATACAGTGCAATTCCATCACCCAAAGATCTCCGTTATGCTACTACCCCCACATATTGTCACACCAGCACCATTACTGTTGCTAACCCCTGATACCCACTGCTACTAAAAGAATTGTCTAATTTGAAATAGAATATAGTGTATATAGATACTTGATTTCTCACAGTTTGATGCTGTATCTGCTCCTATTGGTGACTGTCAGTACTCAGGTTTTAAGGACTGATTGTGTTTTTTATGATCTGCCTCCTGTGCTTGTCCATGCTAGATTGCATGTCTTCTATCTTAAGGGTCTTAACAGAACTTCTTGTAGAAATCAGATCATTTAATGTCTTTAAAGTCCAAATCTATAGATTAACTCATTTACTTTAGTAATTTCAGAAATACATCAAGCTGTAAAGTGATATATAAAATGCAAAGTAGTATCATTATTTTGTGACAGCTGTGTCATCTGTATGTAACATGTGAGTACGGGAGAGAGCTCCTTGAGCAGGATTTTAGGATTTTTTCATTATAGTGATTTTAGCAAATACCTTTTAATTGCATGCAGTGTTCATGTGTGCATGTGAACATTTGACTGCTAACCAGAAGGCTGGAGATTCAAACCCACCAGCCATTCCTTGGAAGGAAGATTGGGCAATCTACTTCAGAGATACCACTTCAGATACCCAAGGAAGAGTCGCTATGAGTCCAGTTGACTCGAGGGCAGTGAGTTTGTTTTTGGTTTTTATGCATGAATGTATGGATATATATACAGCCCAGAGCTTGCATAGGTTTTCAAAGGGGTTCTTAATCCAAAAAGAAGCTTTTACTCCAACAGCATGCATAAGAAAACTTCTTCCCTATCACAATAAATAAATAAAGAAAATGAAAATGTTCTGTGCTAGAGTAAGGGTGAGGCTTGTATTGTGTGATAAGGCAAATCATGCCAAGCCAAGAATCCGATTTCTTAATTATTTGGAATATAATATAGGGAAATCAATAGAAAGAACATCAGAGCAAAACAAATAATAATACAAGCTAAGCCCAAATGTGTAGAACATGTTTATGAAGTTGTATCATTCATTCTGCCATGCTCTCTCAGACCTTTATATATCTAATGAAAAAATTAAATATGGACCTTTTCCATCTGTCACGTACACTAGAACACTTTGTAACTTTTCAGGTGATAGGGATATCAACAAATTATCTGCTCCACAATTCCACAAAGAAAGGAGTTAGATATATTTTTGCACATATGGAAAAGAGAAAGAATTTAACAGTGATGGCTAGAAAGTTACGTTCTTGGATTGGATGGTGGTATGATTACTGTTTGAAAACTTAACGAGAGGGGCCTTGTGTTGCTCTCATCTCTGTGTCCCCAGTATGTGATTGATTCATTTGCTTGGCACGTGGTAGGGAGGGATACAGTAAATGGAAATGTCATTGTTTAAGATGTTACTCATCTTAAAAATTATAGTTTTATATATCTCCATGCTTGATATTTGAAATATCTCTTCCTTATGAAATGTTTTGATCAATAAATAACTATCTCTTCTATGAGTAGGAAATATGCATCCTGCCATCCACCATGTCAACCACAATCTACTGGTGTACATAGTAGATTCTTAATGAAGGATTATTGCCCGAATGTTAATGCCATTTTATGTTTTTGAAAATTAGTCCACTTTGCCATAAATTGGATTTCGCACATTGTTTTTCACTCTGAAATAGTTTTCTATATGTTTGACTGTTTTTCTGTGCAACAGAAGCTAAAGCGTTCCTGTCTCTTTAGGAAACACACTCCGACTTTATTGGCGGTTAGTATTTCCTCAAGCCGCAGAGGGTATCTAGAGGCACTGTCTCCCTAGCCGAATCTGGCTGTTCAGAAGTATTTGCTTGAACACCTAACTATCCTCACAAACTACCTATTACTCAGAAAAACTTTTCATAAACTGCTGTGTTTGGGAATGGCTGGTTATACATTCCTGATTTCCAAGTTTTTTCTTTCCTCACAATCTTTGTACTATATTAATTGGAAGGCGGTAAGTCTAGATTGGAATGCACCTAAATTGAAAATGTATGCACTTTCTGCAGAGACAAAGAAATGATCAAATATATTGAATTCAAATTACTAGGGCCTCTTGAGACCTGCAGCAGGTACTTACGTTGACCAGTGCCTGCCAGGAGTTGTACATATGATAGTGTGTGTGTATATGTGTGTGCATGCACACGTGTGTATGACTTTCCTCACTTGGTTTGCAAGCTGGAGACACTGAAAAACAAATTCCACTAGTTCCTATCTAGTTGAACTTCCTGATACTCCTATTTTTTTTTTCTCTTTCTCTCTTATTTTTTCCCTCCCCCACCTTCCAGTTTCCTTCCTCTATCCTAACTTGTTTCCTGATTCAGCCTTATCACTAGAAAAAATACTCCTAAACCAAATTAAGGGTTGAGAATGTGTTACCAACATTCCCACTTTGTTTCTCTAAACAGTGTATTTCTGGCATAGGCTCCTGGCAAAATAATTATCAGTGTCTTCACCTCTTTAACCTGATTAAATATCTTGAGAGTATTTTCTGTACTCTCCTAGGATACCCAATTAATGATTATTTTCCTTGAGTTCTTCAAAGAGCTTTTGTTTTTGAACCAAAGTATGACTTTGTTGCAGTTTGTGTCACTGTCTCTTCATGTATCTTGAATCACTTTTCTTTCCCATTTTCACCTATAGTCAAATCTGAAAACTAATTTTCAAACACTCTTCTCTTTTCTGTTATTGCTTGAAACTTCAGGGGATATTTTGGCCCATTCTTTCTTCTAGTTCTGTAAAAATGCCCTAAGTACCTTATCCCTCTCTATATATAGTTGTTGTCGATTCAATTCCAACTCATGGCAACCCTGTATGTATCAGAGTAAAATTGTTCTCAGGGGCTGAGTTTTTGGAAGTGGATTACCAGACCTTTCTTCCTAGGTGTCTCTGGGTAGACTTGAACTGCCAACCTTTGGTTAGCAGCTGAGCATGTTAGTTGTTTGCACCAGTTGGGGGAGCTGTGGTGGCATAGTGCCTAAGGCGTTTGACGGCTAACCAGAAGGCTGGCGGTTCAAACCCACCAGCCACTCCTCGGAAGACAGATTGGGCAATCTACTTCTGTAGTGATTTGTTGTTGTTGTTGTTGTTATGTGCTGTCGAGTCGGACCCGACTCATAGCGACCCCTCCTTGGGTTTCCGAGGCAGTATCCTCAGAAACCCAAGGAGGGGTCACTATGAGTTGGATCCAACTCCACGGCAGTGAGTTTACTTGCCTTCAAGTACCATGTCTGAAAGAGTCCTTAATTCTTTTTAGGTATACTTGAAATATCTTTGAATCAAATGCTACTTCTCCTTTACTTGTTAATTTTTCTGCTCATAACCTGTATTTGTGAATTAGGTTGAGGTTTTTGAATGGTTTACAGGATATGGACTCTTAAATTTAAATCTCTTTTGTACCTTCATCACTCTGCCTCTCCTCACTCCAGGTGTGAGCATCAACATTTGAAAGTTGAAAGGCTTTCCCAGCTTGGATTTGCTAATGTTTTCTGTGTGTGTGTGTGTGTGTGTGTGTGTGTGTGTGTGATTTGGGTGAAAGTTTACAGAGCAGATTCACTTTCCGTACAGCAGTTCACATACATTTTGTTTCATGGCATTGACTACAATTTATCCCAAGGCAACAGCTCCCCCTCCCACTTCCTACCAATAGTTAGTTCTTCCCTGTGTCCATCCCTCCATGCACTCCTGCCCCCTGAGCTATCTCCCTGTGCATAAACAGCCCTTCTTTCTCCCATGATGGTTCTCTCCAAGGAGTGTATATACCTAATGTAAATGTACACCTCATTTGCCTATCTTTTGTTTGGCTGAAAGTCACAGGTGGGAGTTAAGTTCCAGACCTGAAGTGCAGCTAGGGGCCATAGTCTCAGTGCTTCCACCAGACTCTATCAGACCAGCAAATCTGGTCTCTCTCTTTTTTTTTTTTTCACAAATGATTTTGAGTTTTGTTCCACATTGTTCTCCCACTCTATCCAGGACCTCCTACATAGATCCCCCTCCGAGTAGTTGACAGTGGTAGCTGGGCACCATCTAGTTTTTCTGGTCTCATAGTCATATAGGCTGCAGATCGCATGGTGTACCAGTCGCTTGGACTAGTTGTTTCCATGAATCTTTGGTTTTCTTCATTCTTCTTTGCTCTGAATGAGGAGAGACCCATCGTTACATCTAGATGGCTGCTTGAAAGCTTTTAAGATCCCAGTCAGTACTTGCCATAGTAGGAGGTGGAACAATGTTTTGTGTAGTATGTTATCCCAGATGAGCTTGATGTCCCCTGTGGCTATGGTCTCAAGCCCACAAGTTCAACTACTCTTTCCCTCTGGGTAGCTGGCTGTGACCAAGAAGTGACTGCAACCTTGTCCCTTGTCAGCTCTACTATATACTTGGAAATTCTTACAGAACATACAAATACACTTGTAGAAACATCGTCTGCCAACCCTATACATGGTCTTGGACACACTCTCCCCTGCATAGACATACCTAATAGTTCAGCCTGTCTACCCATCTATCTACCCATATACCCATGTTTGCCATCATTGACAATGCAGTACTGTATGTACAAAAGCGTTCATCTTTGTTGTCTGTACTCCCATGTACCTCTCTATGTCTTCCTCTTCCTCAGTGCCACCATGTTGATCACTCATACTTGGTACATTGCCCTTCTCTTCACCAAAATCAATACTTATCTCTACTTATCTAACAGTGTCCCCTTCCCTCTGCTCCCCTCCCATCCCTAGTAACCAGCAAAGAAAATTTCCTTCCATATATTAACCTTTCCTTGACTTTTTACAACAATGGACTAATACAATATTTGTCCTTCTGTGATTGACTTACTTCATTCAGCATAATATCCTCCAAGTTTATCTGCATTATGCAGTGTTTTGCAGATTCTACATTGTTCTTTAGGGTTGCATAGTATTCCATTCTGTGTATGTACCATAGTTTGGTTATCCATTCTTCAGTTGATGGATAGCCTAGGTTTTTTCCAGCTTTTTGCTATTGTAAATAGTGCTGCAATGAACATGGGTGTGCATATGTCTTTTCTTGTCCTGGCTCTCACTTCTTTAGGATATATACCTAGTAATGGAATGGCTGGGTCAAATGGTATTTATAATTACAACTTTTTAAGGAATCACCATACTGCTTTCCACAGTGGTTGTACCATTTGACAGTCCCACCAGCAGTGTATGAGAGTCCCAATTTCTCCACATCCTCACCAGCATTTGTTATTTTCTGTCTTGATGAACTTTGCTACTAGTGCTGGGGCCAGATAACATCCCATTGTTGTTTTGATTTGCATCTCTCAAATGGTGTTTCTCTTCTGCTGTTTGTGCATTTTGA
Organism: Orycteropus afer afer; assembly: GCF_000298275.1. Lineage (NCBI taxonomy): Eukaryota > Metazoa > Chordata > Mammalia > Tubulidentata > Orycteropodidae > Orycteropus > Orycteropus afer. The sequence goes on from NW_006921640.1 coordinate 2,758,366, forward strand.
GTTATGCTTGATAGTCTATTTATACAATATATTGCGGCCCCAAAATTTGCCCCTAGTTTTTCCTTGAGGAACTTTATAGTTTTAGGTTTCATATTTAAGTGTTTGATCCATCTGGAGTTAGTTTTTGTGTATGGTGTGAGGTACAGATCTTGTTTCATTTTTCTACAAATGGATATCCAGTTTTGCTAGCACCATTTATTAAACAAGCATTCTCTTCCCCATTTAATGGATTTCAGCCCTTTGTCAAAGATAAGCTGACCATAGGTTGATTGATCTATTTCTGGGTTCTGAATTTTATTCCATTGGTCTGTGTCTGTCATTATACCACTGCCAGGCAGTCTTGACTACTGTGGCTGTATAATAGGTTTTGCAATCCAGCAGTGTTAGACCTCGTACTTTGTTGTTCTTCTTCAATAGTGCTTTGCTTATCTGAGGTCTCTTTTCTTTCCATATATAGTTAGTGATTGGTTTTTCCATATCCTTAAAGAATGTTGATGGGATCTGGATTGGGATTGCATTGAATGTATAGATCGCTAAGGTAATCTTCCAATAAATTTTTAGTTAGAGATAAATTTATACCATGAGTCAGAGTGGACTCAGTGGCACCTGGTTTTTTTTTTAAAAAAATCTTATACTAACCCCATGAACAAGCCAAATTAAACACTGGGGTTCTAACACTTATTATTTTTCAACAGTCATGATGTCAGCAATTCTTGTAATCATTTTGACCATTGATAACAGAATCAGGATGTAAAATAATCTCTCAAAGCTGGAACATTTGGATAAAACTAAATATATTCTATAAAGATACATAAAGTCTCATTTAATTGTGTAAAGATCTGACTTGGTAGAAGTTAAATGAAAATTAAATTAGAGGGCAGGGCATATATATAATCTGAATACAAGTACAACCTAAACCATCATATATAGTGTGGCAACTGCCCTGAATGCAGTCGTGGGCTTTACTAGATTTGTTGCACCTGTGTGCTGAAAGCAACAGGCTTTTTGCTTGTGCTCTGCACCAGTGACTATATTTGAGGACTGTTCTATTCAGGCCTGAATGCCATATTTTAAGCATGTTATGCTCAGAAACATATGAAAGAACTGAGTGTGTTTAGCATGCTAAACAAACCATCGTGTTGACTCCAACTCATACTAATGCCATAGGTCAGAGTAGAACTGCCCCATAGGGTTTCCAGGGGTGCAAATCTTTACAGAAACAGATTACCTTATCTTTCTCACGGGGCAACTGGTGGGTTTGAACCACTGACGTTTTGGTTAGCAGCCAGATACCTTATTCATCTTGCTGCCAGAGCCAGACTAGCACTTAGTCTGACTAGAATATTCATAGATAGTGACTTTAAATGTTTGAATAGTTTCAGTGGCCCTATAGAAAAGACAGGGAGCTCTGGTAGGGTAGTGCCTAAGGCACTTCACTGCTAACCAGAAGGCTGGCGGTTTAAACCCACCAGCCACTCCTCGGAAGGAAGATTGGGTAGTCTACTTCCATAATGATACTTCCTCAGAAATCCAAGGAATGGTCACTATGAGTCAGGTCCCACTCGATGGCACATAACAACAACAACATAGAAAAGATAACATGTTTGGTATGTTTCATTAAGAAGAAGTAGTACTGATGGATGAAGTTTAGTAGAAATTTTAACTTAGTAAAAGAAAGCAGCATGGGCTAAAAAACCTGGTCAGCTATTAGATGTACCTCATAGTTGTTTTCCTATGGAATTCTTATAACAGGTAAGGAGGAAAGAAAAAGAAAAACAAGACAGTTGTACTTGAGTCAGTTCTGATTCATGGCAACTCCAAGGATTGCAGAGGAGAACTGTGTTTCACAGAATTCGTAGTCTACTTTTAGAAGTAGATTGCCCATCCTTTCTTCTGAGGCACCTCAAGAGTAGGTTTGAATCACCAAGTTTTTGATTCATAATTGAGCACTTAACTATTTGTGCCACTTAGATTAGAGCCTGCACTGAATGCATATGGGCCTTCTAATCCTAAATTTCTCTAATCCTAGAGTAAAGAGAACACATGAAATAATCATGGTATATTCAAGTTGCAGTGTGCCCAACCAATAAATTGTATAATCTTGAGGTAAAATAACAAGTAATTTGTCTTGGCAGTTTCAAGACTTAAAAGAGTTATTAGAAATGTTGAATGGTAAATTGAACTTAGCTATCTTGGATGTTCCTATTTTATGTGTAAACTCAGTTTTCTTATTTGTAGAGTGAGAGTATTACATTATATGTACTTATAATGGATTATAGAAGTTCTGGTAGCATAGTGCCTAAGGCACTTGACTGCTAACCAGAAGGCTGGCGGTTCAAACCCACCAGCCACTCCTCGGAAGGAAGATGGGGCAATCTACTTCCGTAGTGATACTGCCTCGGAAACCCAAGGAAGGGTTGCTGTGAGTCAGGTCCGACTCAGCGGCACATAACAACAACAAATAATGGATTATATTTTCTAAAGATGGCCTCAGCATTATCTCCCATCCCACATATTCTTCTGAATTGAACTTTGCTACTCCCTCATCAGGAGGTAGAATCTAATTTCCCTTCCTTTCTATCTGGACAGGCTGGTGCCTTGCTTGTAGCCAATAGAATTTAATGGTGTGGATGCAATGTGATTTCAAGGCCATGTTAGCTGGCATACTTTTCTTGATATCTCCAGTCTTCATGTAAGCAGTCTAACTGCCCTGAAGCCCCACTGCCAAGAGAAACCATCACATGGAGAGTTATGTATGTTCTGAGACTGACTGTATGAATGAAAAGAAAGAGAAAAAGAAAAAGAGCTGCTTGACTGGCCCCCTTCTATTCCAGCTCTAACTACCTTTTGACTCCAACTACACGAGAGAGACCCTGAGCCAGAACCACCCGACCAAGTCCTTCCTCAAATTGCCAACCCATAGGAATAGTATGAGGTCGAGCCTCTGTTTTGGGGTGGTTTGTTACGTAACAGTAGGTAACTGAAGGTAACTGATATGGCTCTCTAAGACTCTTTCCAACTTTTAACTGTCATTCTATGTTTCTATGATTATATAGTGAAACTTGTGAGAATATATAGGTTTTACTATGTATTGATAGTGAACCTGGTAGAACCATTGTCTTAGTTTTCTAGTGCTACTGTAACAGAAATACCACAGGTGAATGGCTTAAACAAACAAATTTATTCTCTTACAGTTTAGGAGACTAGAAGTCCAAGATTAGAGTGCTGGCTGTTGGGGAAGACTAGGTTGAAAGTCCAAGTTCAGAGTGCTGGCTCTAGGACTGGGTGAAGGCCCTTCAGCCTTAGGCTTCAGCTCTTCCTTTCAGACCCACTGGAACAAGCTAGAGGCTTCTCCTGACTCATGCACATGCAGGGGCTGATGACCTCAAGATTGGCAAGGAAAATGGCAGATTGTTGGCTCACAGGCTGTTAAGGCAACAATCCCAAGATCAGCATACAGCACAGAAGCTCACTGGATTGAAGTCCAGGAACTAGAGATAATGATGGGCCAAATCCAGGGTGCTTTCTATATATATATATGAACTCTGGTGTCATAGGGCCTAAGGCATTTGACTGCTAACCAGAAGGCTGGAGGTTCAAAACCACCAGCCACTCCTCAGAAGGAAGATTGAGCAATCTACTTCCATAGTGATACTGCCTCAGAAACCCAAGGAGGGGTCACTGTGAGTTGGATCCGACTTGATGGCAGTGAGTTTGGTTTTGGTTTGGTTCCATATATATATACTGGAAGCAAGCCACACCCAAAGGCAACTCCCCTTCAACTGATTAACTGCTCACAGCAGATTCCACCATGAAAGTGATTACGCAGTGTCCAATCTCATCATGGGGAATAACTACTTCCAGCTGCCAAGCCACTCAAACTTACAACCCAGCCAAACTGACACACAACCTTACGTACCACAACTTTCTTAACCAATAGAATGAGGAAATCTAAAGCAGTGTTGTGTTTCTCTGGTTTCTTCTAAAAGGAGACTCATTCACTGGAATACATTATTGAGAATAGGCACGTTAGAGTTTCATAAGCCTGCATTTAAGCCTACTGTGTGATTTGTTGTTATGTTGTTGTTATGTGCCATCGAGTCAGCCCTGACTCATAGCAACCCCTCCTTGGGTTTCTGAGGCGGTATCACTATGGAAGTAGATTGTCCAACCTTCCTTCTGAGGAGTAGCTGGAGGGTTTGAACTGCCAGCCTTCTGGTTAGCAGTCAAGTGCCTTAGCCACTATGCTACCAGAGCTCCTCATTTATAAAATGAATTTAATAAACTATCTGGTAGCATAGTGGCTAAGGCACTTGACTGCTAACCAGAAGGCTGGCGGTTCAAATCCACCAGCCACTCCTCAGAAGGAAGGTTAGACAATCTACTTCTGTAGTGACACTGCCTCAGAAACCCAAGGAGGAGGGGTCGCTATGAGTCGGGTCTGACTGGACAGCATTGAGTTTGGTTTTTTGGTTTTTAGAGAACCTGTAGAGCAGGGGACAGCTCTCTGAATGGAGTGATAGTGGGGTGTGATAGGGCTTGAGATCAGGTTACTCACTGGCCTCTCTTAATTCAGAGAGTAGGCAAAATCATTCCAAGTGAGTAAGAAGCATTACAGAGGTAGATTTTCTATTGAGCACAGCTTTTGATAAAAGGAAGAGAAGCTAGATATTGACTTTTTGTTGCCTATTCTATCAGTGGTTTGTTAATCAACAGAGGATAAATTATTGCTTTCAGAAACAGAAAAGGATACCCCTTGGCTTGAAGGCATTTGTACCTTTCTTTTATTTGTTTTTTCTTTTTATTGGTAGAGGATCTTTCCTCCAGCCATTTGTTCCTTGGGGGTTTTGTTAAGGACTGAAGGGAAACTGAAGGGAGCTCTTTTGATTTATCTTCTATCTTTTCCTTTTGGTCACTCCACAGGGCTAAAAGAGCCGAGTTGGCTTTAATATGTTGCCATTAGAGACCAAACATTAGCTGAAATAAACCATCATGCCTCACAATGAAAAATGTCCCCTGATTGGCTAATTAATCAGTCAAAGGGGAATGACATGGCTCTCGGCTTGAGGGACTCTGCTAGAGAGAAACAAGCTGTTGATAAATGGTTTTCCAACAAATTCATATATCAAGGAAACTTAGTCATTTTTTAACTACAGTTTGTGTGACTGCAATTTTTTCCAACTTTTTCTTTTCTGCTGCTCTTGCTTTTTAGGCTGCAGTTTTTTGTTATTGATAGAAAAATAGAAAATTTTAGATATGAGAACATATATGCTTCCTATCTATTCATGTCTGTTATACTGATTGGTTTTGACTGCCTCAGTTTATCAATAGGTGAAAATCAGGTAGCTTTTTCCAAACTAAATGGAACTATCTTTCCTTGGCTTCCTTCAGAGTTTTAAGATAGTCAGATTCTGGTCCATACTGCCAGAGTTCAAATCCTGGCTTCAACTTTGAGCCGTATGATACTGGAAAAGATAATTAACCTTTCTGTGTTTTAATTTCCTCATCCTTAAAATATTAGTTTTAAAAATAATGATAGCATTATGATAAATGGAGAAAAGATTGGTTGTCAAGGATTTCATTTTACTTGGATTCACAATCAACGTCCATGGAAGCAGCAATCAGGAAATCAAACAGTGTCTATTGCATTGGGCAAATCTGCTGCAACGGACCTCTTTAAAGTGTTCACAAGCAAAGGTGTCAGTTTGAGGACTAAGGTGCACCTGATCTAAGCATACATAGCTTTTTCAGTTGCTTCGTATGCATGTGAAAACTGGACACTGAATAAGGTAGACTGAAGAAAAATGGATGCCTTTGAATTGTGGTGTTGGTGAAGAATATTGGACATACCATGGACTGCCAGAAGAGCAAACAAATCTGTCTTGGAGGAAGTGCAGCCAGAATGCTGCTTAGAGGTGAGGATGGCGAGACGTCTTCTCATGTACTTTGGACATGTTATCAGGAGGGACTAGTCCCCAGAGAAGGATACCATGCTTCATAAAGTAGAGGGTCAGTGAAAAAGAGAAGACCCTCAGACCCTCAGTAAGATGGATTGACACAGTACCTGCAACAGAGGACTCAAACAGTGTAAAAATGGCATGGGCAGCAGCATCAGACCTCCTCATCTAACTTCACAAGTGGGGAGGAAAACCATTATCAGCATCATATCAAGGCTGATTCCTTTGAAGTGGAGGTCACACATACCTCCTCTCTCCAACATTGTTACCAACTCCGAAACCAACTGTCTTCCCCGTGGCACTGTGTACTTACCTGCTGGGTCAATAATTTATTGCAGGGGCCACACAAAACTCACAGTCAATAATTACAGTTGTGTTCTTTATTAGGGAAGTAACACATTACGATTCAGGTTCAGAAACAACTCAAGATATAATACTTTGATCAGGACAGCCTCTTGCAGCCATACCCACAGGCAGGCATCTCTCTGGCCCTTGGGCCCATGGCCCCTTAGTCCTCTTGGGCCACTGGCCTCTGCCTTGCTCAGCAATGTGTTATTAAGCTCTTTAGCTCTGCCAGTAAGTGCCTTGGATGCACCCCACTCATCAGTAAGCCTCAGCCCAAAGACACTCAACTCTCGATCTCTTGGTCTACTAGCGAGCTTAGCTCAATCAGGTGTCTGGAGGCATCCAGGTCTGCCAGCAAGCCTTCTACCTGAAGGCATTCAAATCTCTTGCTCCCTGAGCCAAGAAGCCCACTGCATTGTCTCCTGATGGCCTCCTGGTTCTTCTGCCTCTGCTGCCACCATTTCTCTGCCACTGCTTCTCACTGTCTCCGATGTTACAGCTCTCTTCGGACTTTTGTCTCCCTGTTCTACTCTGAACTGTTTGCTAGGTTTACTACACTACTGTCATCCTGAACATCAGTTTCACCTTGCTCTTATCTCCACTGTCCTGAATCCCATATCTGCTCACTCATCTTCCAGAATTTTTCTGACAATTTCATGTCTGAACATCTCTGTTCTAATACCATATCAGATTGTCTGGGTATAGAATTCTAGAGTGAAAATCATTTTCTTTCATAATTTTAAAGTCATTACTCCAGTATCTTTTGCTATCCATTGTTACTGTTTTTTGTTTCAATCCTTGACACTTACCTGGTTTCTTTGTCTTATGTTTAGAAAGTATTAGAAGCTTCTTAGCTTTGGTTTCTGAAAATCTCATAGGGATGTAACTTGGTTGAGTGTTTTTACTCTTTGTACCAGACTCTTGATGAGCCTTTCATGTGAAGATTCATACCCTTCTATCAGTTCTGAAGAAAGTCCCTTCTTCATCCATTGATTATTTACTCTCTTTTTTTTCCCCTTCTGGGAGGCATATTAATTGTATGGTGGACATCTTGGATTATTTGGTTTTTCTTACCTTTTGGTTCCTATTTTTCTATATCTTTATTCTACTTTTTGGGAGATTTTAGAATTTTTCCTTTAAGTTTTACTCTTACATTTTAATTTCTAAGAGCCATTTCTCATTATCTTATTGTTTCTTTATATCTATTTATTTTTAAATAACATCCCAGTGATGGGGTCAGGTATAACAAGGATCATGAGGTTGGCACAAGATCGGGCAATGTTTTGTTCTGCTATGCATAGGGTCGCTATGAGTTGGAGATGACTTGATGACATCTAACAACAACAACAACAACAACAACAAATAACATCCTGTTCATTTTTCATGGTGCAGTGTAGTAAATTACTTAGTATGGCTTTTCTACCCATAAGTCATTGTAAACTCAGTGGTGGAATGAGCAACTGAGGAGCTCCTGATTGTAAATGTTATCCACCTGGGTTATTTTTGTTGGGCGTGGCACAATGCAATGCTATGGGAAGCTCACTCTCAGGTGCTTAGAATTCTGTTATTATGATTGGTTGGTTTAGCCATTCTGCCAAGCTCAAAAGGAGGCCCTCTAGAGGCAGAACTCTCTCTGACTGCTGGTTGAGGAAGACGTGCTGCTGAAAGAGACACGCGCTCCTGAGACACATGTTGCTGGGAAAGAGATGCAAGAGACACGCATTGCTGAGTGAGACACCGAGGGACCAGCACTGCTGGGAAAGAGACTGTGAGAGACTTGGCTGAGGGACGGTGGGCTGGCAGAGAGACTGAGCATTTTTCCTGAACTTGAATTGTAGTCTGTGGTGCTTCCCTAATAAACCCCATAATCTGTGAGCTCTGTGTGGCCACTGCAGCGAATTAGCGAACCCAGGGGAGAGGTGGTGGGTGCTTTGGGAGGAACGGTTGGAGAAAGGGCTGGAGGAAGGCAGCATGTCTGGCCTGGCAGGAATAGGCCTTGGGCTATTGATGGTGATTCCATCTTCCTCTTGTGGGATTAGAGGAGGTCATAACATGTGGCCTCCTTGCCGTTTTTATACATGGGTACAACATAGCCCTTGCCTCTGAATGTATTGTTGTTGTTGTTGTTATGTGCCGTCAGTCAGACCCGACTCATAGCGATCCCTCCTTGGGTTTCCAAGGTGGTGTCAGTACGGAAGTAGATTGCTCAACCTTCCTTCAGAGGAGTGGCTGGTGGGTTTGAACCTCTAGCCTTCTGGTTAGCAGTCAAATCACTTTTGAGATATAACAGAAGTTTGTAATAGGAAAGGAAACAAGAAAGCACAGATGGGGGAAGATAGATGACAAGCCACATGAAGATCATTAAGGAACAAGGACCTTCTCCCAGAGCCAACAGAGAGAGAAAGCCTTTCCCTAGAGCTGGCACCCTGAATCCGGACTTCCAGCTTACAGAACTGTGAGAAAATAAATTGCTTTCCTTAAAACCACTTATCAGTGGTATTTCTGTTGGAGCAGTGCTAGATGACTAAGATAGAGGGTTTCCTTCATTTTTGACGATCCTCTACTTTGCCAAACATGATGGCCTTTTCTAGCAGTTGGTCTTTTTTGATGACATGTCCAAAGTGAGTTAAAGTCTCACAATCCTGTTTTCAGAAACATTCTGGTTGTATGTCTTATAAGACTTATTTATTCATTCTTTTGGTAGTCCATGGTATAGTCAGTATTCTCTGCCAACTTTCTTCTCTAACCAAAACCAAACTCACTGCCATTGAGTCGATTCTGAATCATAGCGACCCCCTTTGGGTTTCTCAGGTGATAGATCTTTATGGAAGTAGATTGCCCAATCTTCCTTCCGCAGAGTGGCTGGTGGTTTGAACCACTAACCTTCTGGTTAGCAGTCAAATGCTTTAGGCACTATGCCACCAGAGCTCCTTACTTTCACCTCTAATTAAAAAAAAAAAAACCCACAAAACTCATTGCTGTCAAGTTGGATCCGACCTATAGCGACCCCTCCTTGGGTTTCTATAGCAGTATCACTATGGAAGTAGATTGCCCAATCTTCCTTCCAAGGAGTGGCTGGTGGGTTTGAACCGCCAGCCTTCTGGTTAACAGTCAAATGCCTTAGGCACTACTCCACCAGAGCTCTCACTTTCTCCTCTACACATGCATATTTTCTCCTCCTTTCCCTTCCCCTTCTCCTTCTCCTCCTCCTCCTACTCCACCTTTTCTTCATCTTTTTTTCTCCTCATGACTGTCTCCTACTTAAACTTTTGGAATATGAGCCTAAAAAAGACTGAAAAAAATCCTTACTTTGAAGTGAAGGAAACGATGCTGCTATTATTACCCTCATTTCCCTCAACATTAGTGATTCTGCCTATGCATTAAAAATACATGATGGGCTAGGTGCCTCAGTTGTCTCAAATATATCATGAAAATACGCAATTCTTTCTCCAAAGGAGTCAAAAGAGAACCTACAGATTAGGGAAAAAATATTTGGTAATGACATATCTGACAAGGGACTTACCTCTAGAATTTATAGAACACTCCAACACCTCAATAACAAAAAGACAAACAATCCAATTAAAAAATGGGCAGAAGACATGAATAGA
>NW_006921640.1:2770058-2781992 GCF_000298275.1 Orycteropus afer afer
AATAAAAAAAATAAAGAAAATACGCAATTCCTAATTTAGCTTATGGAAATGTGTGAATGGATTGCAGAAAGCTCTCTGAGACTCCAGAAATACATTGCTATAGTTATTAACCTGACTTCGAAGTGTAATCCTTATAGCCAACAAGTTGTATCTGTGGTATTATATTTTCTTCAAATACACACTGCAGGAGGCTATAGGAAGTGTTTCTTCTTTGTTTATCTTGCCCCTGACTCACATTTTCCTCTCCCACAGAAGGAATGCAAGGTATCCTGCCAGAAGAAAGAGGCCTTACTTAATGCATTTTTGCCTTTCTTAGAAATTATAATTGCACTATTGGGAAAGATTAATGGAAACTACAGTATGATGTTGAAGTGAAAGGAGTAATGAACTGAGTGACAGGTGTATCTAGGTTTCAGTCTTAGATCTGTGGGCAGCTACCTTTGTGACCTTGAGCCAAGTCTTTTAACTTCCCTGGTCCTCAGTTTTAGATTAAAGCATTGGTAGGGTAATTTCATGTGAGAATGATAATGAGTAGATCAAACATATACCCAGGGTCCTGGGGAAAAGAAGTGAAAGTACTAAGCACTTTTTTAAATCCTGATGTCTTATTTATCCAATGTTGTTGGATAATGAGCTTGAATATGTGAACTTTCATTTCTTTCTTTTGACTTTCATATTCAATTAGACCATCACCAACTCCTGTTAGTTTTTTTCTTTTTAATACTTCCATCATTTATCATACTTTTCCATTCCTACTGGTACAGCCATTCCTAGTCATTATTACTCCTGAATTACACTCCTGATCTCTAATTTGAATTTTTCCCTTTTTCAGGTCATCCTGTTATCACCTGTTTTGTCAAAATATCTCTTTTCTAGTGTTACTTTCCTGCTTCAGTAGCCTCCTATGTAAAACTAATGCATACACACTTAGCCCAGTATACTAGACCCTCTACCAACTCATCCTAGCCTGTATTTCACATGCTAAGGCCCACTGATCCATAATACAGACCTCTACCAGGACTAGAGTCACCTATCTCCAGATATATATACTATGTCCTCTCTTTGTTCTTTTACTCACACTGTTGCCTTCACTTTAAATGCCTTTGCTTTTCCTCATCTTTCTCTGCCTGTCTAAATCCTTTATCTTCAGCTCAAGTCCTGTTCCTGCCATTGAGGAATGAGGAAAAAGGAATGCACAGTTATTTAGTCAAACAAACATTAGCAAGTAAAGACCTGGCTCATTCACTTATTCTACAGATTTTTATTGGATTCTTTTTGTGCTACGTACTGTTCTAGGCACTAGTGATGTAGCAATGAAAAAACAACAGACAAGAATCCCTGCCCTCAGGAAACTTGTACTGTAATAACATCTTCATGAAAAATTTCTTAGTCTCCATCTTTCTTTTCACTGAACCTTGCATTTATCTGAATTTGCTGATCATTTATGCTGCCTTAGTTTGTTATCTCTTTTATTATCCTTTTAATGGTACATGTCTTACTAGTCCTTCCATACTTCAGGTTCCCTTAGGACAGAGGTCATGCCTTTATATCCCTTCCCAGGCTCTAGCTCAGTGTCTTTAGTAGTTGTTCTCTAGATAACTAGGTAATTGGAAATTAGTTGATATAATTAGACATTGATAGGTAGATTGAGTTTTTTAAAGACTCATGGGATTCATGCATATTGTTTTGATTGCTGATTAATTTCCCTATTTCTTAACTGATAACCATATGTAAGAATTGTTAAGTTTGTGGTTACTACTAAAAACCATATAACTATCTTCTTTATTAAGAGTTACTCAAAATTTACTTCCATAGTAAATCTATTTTCAGTAGAAAAAAGAAAAGTATATTTTAGTGCTAATAAAGAAGCTCCAATCTCACTGATCAATTTTAGTAACACTAAAAGTAGAACAGTCAGGTCTGCCACGTTCCTTGTGTGCCTTTGTCATAATGCAGTATAACACACACAGCACCACCTGTGAAGTAAAAGTTGAACTTTAACCAAGTCTCTAGAAGTAACTTTCATTCACAGAAAATGCAGGGCATGGACATACAAGCTTAATGAACTCACAAGGAAACAAGCAAATAAAAATCCAAAATGTGGGACATTGCTCAAGACAACTGACCTAATTTTTTAAATAAGTCACTGGCATGAAAAAAAAAAAAAAGTGGAGTAAAGGTGTAGCTATAGATAGAAGGATCCTAAGATATATAAGTAACCCGATGTAATATGTGGGCTGTGTTTGGGACCCTGTTTGAACCATAAAAAGACACATATGAGACAGTTGAAGAAATCTGACTATTCCTTGTGTATTAGATGATATCAAGGAATGATAGTTAATTTTGTTAGGTATGGCATTATGATTGTGTAAGGCAGTTTCCACGTATTTTAGAGAACTCTGTACTGAGGATGTAAGGTTGAAATGACTTAATGTCTGGGATTTGCTTTACATTACTTATTTTACAAAAGAAAAAAGAATGAGGGAACAATGTGGCAAAAACTCTGTTTACTGTTGATAGGAATATTAGGGGTTCACTAACTATATATTGGGAGCTCTGGTGGCGTAGTGCCTAAGGCATTTGACTGCTAACCAGAAGGCTGGCGGTTCAAACCCACCAGCCACTCCTCAGAAAGAAGGTTGGGCAATCTACTTCTGCAGTAATACTGCTTCAGAAACCCAAGGAGGGGCCGGTATGAGTCAGATCCAACTCGACGGCAGTGAGTTTGGTTTTTTAACTGTATATTTAAAATTTTACATAATGAAAATGCTTTAAAAGAATCTGCTAATTACATGTTCTTGAGCATTTATGTAGCTCTGGTCGATCAATGGTTTAATTATTTTTGTATGGTAGGTTCATAATGTCATGGTCTGGTAGCATAGTGGCTAAGACACTTGCCTGCTAACCAGTCGGCTGGCGGTTCAAACCCACCAGCCACTCCTCAGAAGGAAGGTTGAGCAATCCTACTTCCGTAGTGATAACTGCCTCGGAAACCCAAGGAGGGGTCGCTATGAGTCGGGGCCAACTCGACGGCACATAACAACAACAACAACAACGTCATGGTCATCCTTGAAGTTCAAAGTTATTAGTGCCCAGTTTATTTTTGTTCTAATAAGTCCTAGTTTACTCCTTCTTGAAATCCTTTCAGTAAGTCATCTTGTCATATATGTTAATATTATTACAAATCAAAGATGGAAGCAAGTAGAGAGAGAGAATAGAGGTGAAAAGAAAGATAATTGTCACAAGAGGATAAATGTTTTGGTTCTTTTCATTGAGTATCCCCTTTTTTTTTTAGCATTCCATCCCTCTGTACATAGAGGTCTGCTGCATTCCTTACTTAGAATTGATCATTCTAATCACATGAGGCAGAAATGAAGTGTAGAAATAATGAAGTACTTGATTTTCCTGGGTCTGTCACCATCTGTCTAGTGTGATGGGGAAATAGAGGTCTGGGAAGTAGCACAAAGTTAGGAAGACTTAGGAATGCAGAGTAACTACAGGTAGTCCCCAGCTTATGACATATTCAGGTTGAGGAACCATGCTTACCACTCACCTTTTTTTGTTTCTTTATTTGTTTCTTTTCATCTTACCATTGGGAGCTCTGGGGGCTTAGTGCATAAGGCATTTGACTGCTAACCAGAAGGCTGCAGGTTCAAACCCACTAGCCACTCCTCGGAAGGGAGATTGAGCGATCTATTTCTGTAGAGATACTGCCTCAGAAACCCAAGGAGGGGTCACTATGAGTCGGAAATGACTCAACGGCAGTGAGTTTGGTGTATATGTATATATACACACAAATATATGTATCTTATTGTTAATAATATGTACTATATACAATATTGCAGCACAGAACTTGCTGATGTTACCATTCTCATGCCAATCCCCAAAGACAAATAAAGATAGACTTCATAAAGATAATACTAATAAAAAGCCAATAGTGAAAAATAAAGAAAGTGAAGTATTTGACATATGTCCGAACTGACTTGTAATGGAGTCATTGAAAAGGAACCCTGTCATAAATTAAGGACTACCTGTTTTTGTTGTCATTTGGATGCTGTCATAGATATGGAATGACAGTAAGTTTAGCAACTGATTTTTTTTCAGGGATAAAGAAGTGAAATGCAAAGCTTTCACAGGTCTGGAATATCCAAATTTGAATGGTATCAATAAGAGTGAAAGTTGTTTTCATAGAAGTGAAGCTTGCCCTTTTGTATATGGAGTGAAGTTTTCTGAGGGAATTAATATTAATGCATGAGTTCCAGAGGTTCTCTTAAGAGTTGAGGTGACCAAACTGTTGTTAAACCCATGAGATTACTCATGAAGCTATTCTGTATGTTCCAGAGAAGGGAGTTCCATGAAAATGTATGCTAAGGAATTTATGACTTGTTCTAAGGAGTTTCTTCATTATTCTAAATTTTATTCCTCTGTCCCTCCGTCCTCCAATCTGCCTTTTTTTATTTGTTCATTTCTTTGAAATCTTTAGATTCTTTTCTTTTTATTCAGTGTACATGTTTCAGTTTATCAAAAGGACACAGGCATAACTCATAAGGTGTAGAATGTCTTTTACTTGCCTTTCACATTGGAGGAACGGTAGCAAACAGAGCCTTGTTTGCATGATTGATATTTTTCTTACCACTATCTGGTAGTGTAGTGCCTAAGGCATTTGACTGCTAACCAGAAGGCTGGTGGTTCAAACCCACTGGCCACTCCTTGGAAGGAAGTTTGGGCAGTCTACTTCTGTAGTGATACTGCCTCAGAATCCCAAGGAGGGGTTACTATGAGTCTCATCTGATTCGACAGCAGTGAGTTTTGATCTCTCTGTGGCTAGCAGTCTTTCATGATGTTATGAGGATATTCATGACCAGTACTATAAATGGTTATATCTTTTTAGGCAAACTTGTTCTTCTAGCAATTGTGTTAGGTGCCATATAGTCAATTCTTACTCATCATGACCCCATGTATAGCAGGACGAAACACTTCATGCACCATCCTCACAGTTGTTGCCATGCTTGATCTCATTGTTGCAACTACTATGCCAATCTATCTTATTGAGACTCTTCCTTTTTTTCACTGACCTTCTATTTTACCAAGCATGGTATCTATGATAGTTAAGGTTGTGTGTCAGCTTGGCTAGACCATAATTCTGAGTGGTTTAAGCAGTTGTGATGTAGTCATTCCCATGACGAGATCTGATGTATATACTTTGAGCAGCCAATCAGTTGAAAGGAAGTTTCCTTAGGGGTGGGGCCTGCTTCCATTTATATATGGATGTCCTGGGAAAATTTGGGAACTTTCTGTTGGATTTGGATCTTGTTGTGCTGCCTGCTGATCTTGGGCTTGTCAGCCCCTGCTGCTGCATGAGTGGGGAGAAGCCTCCAGCTTGACATTTGATCCAGGAACTTGGGACTTGCCAGCCTCTATCACTGTGTGAGCGTTTTCCTAAGATAAATCTCTTTCTCTCTCTCTCTCTCTCTCTCTTTCTCTATTGTTGTTGTTGTTACGTGCTGTCATGTCAGCTGTGACCCATAGGGACCCTGTGTACAACAGAGCAGAACACTGCCCAGTCCTGTACCACCCTCACAATCCTTACTATACCTGAGCCCATTGTTGCAGCCACTGTGTCAATCCATCTGGTTGAGGGTCTTCCCCTTTTTTGCTGACCCTCCATTCTATCAAGTGTGATATCCTTCTCCAGGGAATGGTCATTTCTGACAGCATGACCAAAGTAGGTAAGATGAAGTCTGGCCATTCTCACTTTTAAGGAGCATTCCGGTTGCACTTCTTCCAGGACAGATTTGTTAGTTCATGGTACTTTCAGTATTCTTCACCAACACCACAACTCAAAAGCATCACCTCTTCTTCAGTCTTCCCTATTCATTGTCCACCTTTCACATGCATATGAGGCAATTGAAAATACCATGGTTTGGATTAGGCTCAATTTAGTCTTCAGAGATACCTTTGTTTTTCAGTACTTTCAAAGAGGTCCTTGGCAGCAGATTTGCCCAGTGCTTGATTGCTTCTTTCATTGGTGTAGATGGAACCAAGTAATATGAAATCTTTGACAGCTTCAATCTTTTCACTATTTAATAGTGATGCTTCTTATTGATCCAGTTGTGAGGATTTTTGTTTTCTTTATGTTGAGGTGTAATACATACAGACTATAGTCTTTAATCTTCATCAGTGAGTGCTTCAAGTCATCTTCACTTTCAGCAAGCAAGGTGTGTCATCTGCATATGGGAGGTTATTAATGAGTCTTTTTCCTATCCCGATGCTGCGTTCTTCTTCATATAGTCCAACTGCTCATTATTTGCTTACCATACAGAGTGAATTAGTATGGTGAAAAGGTATAGCCCTGACACACTCCTTTCCTGATTTTAAACCATGTAGTATCCCCTTGTTCTGTTTGAAAGACAGCCTCCTAGTCTATGTACAGGTTCCTCATGAGCACAATTAAGTGTTCTGGAATTCCCATTCTTCTCAATGTTATCCATAATTTGTTATGATCCATACAGTCAAATGCTTTTGCAAAGTCAATGAAGCACAAGTAAACATCTTTCTGGTATTCTCTGCTTTCAGCCAAGATCCATCTGACATCAGCTATGATATCCCTCATTCCATGTCCTCTTCTAAATCCAGCTTGCATTTCTGGAAATTCTCTGTCAATAAATATACCGCTGCAACTGTTTTCGAATTATCTTCAGCAAGATTTTACTTGCATGTGATATTAATGATATTGTTTGATAATTTCCACATTCTGTGGGATCACTTTTCTTTTAAATGGCTACAAATATGAAACTTTTCCAGTCAGTTGGCCAGGTAGCTGTCTTCCAGATTTCTTGGCATAGACGAGTAAGTGACTTCATTGTGGCATCTGTTTGTTGCAACATCTCAATGGATATTCTGTCAATTCCTGGAGCCTTGTTTTTCACCAGTTCTTTCAGTGTAGCATCTACTTCTTCCTTCAGTAACATTGATTCTTGATCATACGCCACCTCCTGAAATGGATAAACTTTTACCAATTTTTTTGGTACAATGACTCTGGGTATTCCTTACATCTTCTTTTAATACTTCCTGCATCTTTCAATATATTGCCCATAGAATCTTTCAATATTGCAACTCAAGGCTTGAAGTTTTCTTCATTTCTTTCAGCTTAAGAAATGCCGAGCGTGTTCTTCTGCTTTGACTTTTTAACTCCAGGTCATTTCATTGTATACTACACATTTCATTGTAATAATTGACTGTCCTCTCAAGCTGCTCTTTGACATCTGTTCAGCTCTTTTATCTTGTTTTATCTTCCATTTGCTTTAGCTACTTTCCATTTGAGAGCAAGTTTCATGGTCTCTTCTGACATCCATTTTGGTCTTTTCTTCCTTTTCTGTCTTTTTAATGACCTTTTGCTTTCTTCATGCATGATGTTCTTGATGTCATCCCACAATTTGTCTGGTTTTCGGTCATTGGTGTTTAATCCATCACATCTGTTCTTCAGATAGACTCTAAATTCGGGTTGGATATAATTAAGGTCCTATTTTGGCTCTGCTAGACCTATTAGAATTGTCCTCAGCTTCAATTTGAACTTTCATATGAGCAGTTGATGGTCTGTTCCATATTCAGCTCCTGGCCTTGTTTTGGCCAAAGATATTGAGCTTCTCCATCACCTCTTTCCATAGATGTAGTCAGTCTGATTGCTGTGTATTCCATATGATGAATTCCACATGTACAGCCGCCATTTATGTTGTTGAGAAAATGTGAATGCAATGAATAAGTTGTTGGTCTTGCAGAATTCTGTCATGCAATCTCCAGTGTCATTTCTATCACCAAGGCCATATTTTCCAACTACCATGATTCTTCTTTGTTTCCAACTTTTGCATTCCAGTTACCAATGATAATCAACACATCTTGATTGCATGTTTGGTCAATTTCAGACTGCAGAAGTTGTTGAAAATCTTCAGTTTCCTTGTCTTGGCTTTGGTGGTTGGTGCATAAATTTGAATAATATTCGTATTAACTGGTCTTCCTTGTAGGCGTATGGATATTATCCTATCACTGACAGCATTGTATTTCAGGATAGACCTTGAAACGTTCTTTGTGACAATGAATGCCATGCCATTCCTCTTTGATTTGTCATTTCCAGCATAGTAGATCATATGGTTGTCTGATTCAGAATGTCCAAAACCAGTCCATTTCAGGTCACTAATGCCTAGGATATCAATCTTCATGTGTTCCATTTAATTTTTGACAACTTCCAATTTTCCTAGGTTCATACTTCGTACATTCTGTGTTCCACTTATTAACAGCTGTTTGCAGCTGTTTCTTCTCATCTTGAGATGTGCCACATCAGCCACGAGAGGTCCCAAAAGCTTTATTCTATCCACATCCTTAAGGTTGACTGTACTCTGAGGAGACAGCTCTTTCCCAGTTATGTTTTGAGTGCCTTCTGACCTGAGTGGCTCATCTTCCTGCACTATATTGGACAATGTTTCAGGGCTATTCATAATGTTTTCCGGTGATAGACAGTGTTTCACTGCTATTCATAAGGTTTTCACTGGCCAATTCTTTGAGAAGTGGATGGCCCCTTCCTTTTTCCACATCTGTCTTAGTCTGGAAGCGCCACTGAAACCTGTGTACCATGGGTGACCCTGCTGATATTTGAAATACCGGTGGTGTTACTTCCAGCCTCACAACAACACAAGAGCCACCACAGTATGACAAATTCACAGATGAGTGGTGGTCTCTCTCTCTCAGTGTGTGTGTGTGCATGTGTGTGTGTGTATATATACTGGTTTTGCTTCTCAAGAGAACCTAGCCTAAGATAATACCCTTCTCCAGGGCCTGGTCCTTCCTCTTAGCAAAGTACATAAGAGCATTCTGGCTGTACGTCTTCCAAGATAGATTTGTTCATTCTTCTGGCACTCCATGGTGTATTCAATATTCTTTGTCAATGCCATAATTCAGAGACATCAGTTCTTCTTTGATCTTCCTTATTCTTTGTCCAGCTTTCTCATGCATATGAGTTGGTTGAAAATATCATGGCTTATAGATCAGGCTCACCTTAGTCTTCAAAATGACATCTCTGCTTTTGAACACTTTAAAGAGGTCTTTTGCAGCAGATTCACCACAATCTTGTCATTTAATTTCTTGACTGCTGCTTCATTGGGCATTCATTGTGGATCCAAGTAAGATGAAATCCTTGACAATCGTTTCTCCATTTATAAATGTTGCTTATTGGCCCAGTTGTAAGGATGTTTGTTTTCTTTAGGTTGAGGTGTAATCCATACCAATTACTAATCTACATCAGTAAGTAAGTGCTTAAATTCTTCTTCACTTTCAGCAAGCAAGGTTGTATTATTTGCATATCACAGGTTGTTAATGATTTCTCCAATCCTGATGCCACATTCTTCATTAAGTCCAGTTTTGGGGATTATTTTCTCAACATACAGATTGAGTAAATATGGTGAAAGAATACAACCCTGATGCAGAACTTTCCTGATTTAAAACCACACAGTATCCCCTTGTTCTGTTTGAATGACTGCTTCTGGTCTATGTACAGGTTCCACATGAGCAAAATTAAAGTGTTCTGGAATTCCTATTCTTTACAATGTCATCCATAATTTCTTATGATCCACACAGTCAAATTCCTTTGCATAGTCAATAAAACACAGGCGAACATCTTTCTGGTATTCTTTGCTTTCAGCCAAGATCTGTCTGACATCAGCAATGATATCCCTCACTCCACGTCCTTGTCTGAATCTGGCTTGTGTTTCTGCCAGTTGCCTGTCAGTGTACTGCAACAACCGTTCTTTTAATTATCTTTAGCAAAATTTTACTTGCATGTGATATTTATGATATTGTGCGATAATTTCGGCTTTCTGATGGATCACCTTTCTTTGGGATGGACACAAATATCAATGTCTTCCAGTGAGTTGGCCAGGTAGCTGTCTTCCAGATCTCTTGGTATAGACAAGCAGGCACTTCAGTGTTGCATCCATTTCTTGAAACATTTCCATTGGTATTCCATCAATTCGTGGATCCTTGTTTTTCACCAATGCCTTCAGAGAACCTTGGACTTTTTCCTTCATTACCATCAGTTCTTGATCACATGCTACCTCCTGAAATAGTTGAACATCTTTTTGATACAGTTACTCTTATTCCTTCCATCTTCATTTGATGCCTCCCAATTCTTTCAATATGTTGTCCATCGAATCTTTCAGTATTGCAACTTGAGGCTTTAATCTTTTTCTTTAGTCCTTTCAGCTTGAGAAATGCCAAGCATATTCTTCCTTTTAGATTTTCTAATTCCATTGCCTTGCACATTTCATTGTAATACTTTTACTTTGTCTTCTCGAGCTGCTCTGTGAAATCTTCTGTTCAACTCCTTTACTTCATCATTTCTTCCATTCACTTTAGCTATTTTATGTTCAAGAGCAAGTTTTGGAGTTTCTTCTGTCATCCATTTCAGTCTTTTCTTTCTTTCCTGTCATTGTAATGACCTTTTGCTTTCTTCATATATCATGGCCTTGATGTCATCCTACAACTCTTCAGTCATTGGTGTTCAGTGCATCAAATCTGTTCTTGGGATGGCCTCTAAATTCAGATGGGATATAATAAAGATAATATTTTGGCTTTTGTGAACTTGTTTCAATTTTTTTCAGCTTCAACTTGAGCTTGCCTATGAGCATTCACTGGTCTGTTCCACAGTCAACCCCTGGCCTTGTTCTAACTCATGATATTGAGCTTCTCTATTGCTTCTTTCCACAGATGCTGATTTATTTCTTGTGTGTTTCACCCAGCAAGGTCCATGTGTATAGTTGCTATTCATGATATTGAAAAAAAGGTATTTGCAATGAATAAGTCATTGTTTTTGCAAAATTCTATCATGTAATTTCCAACATTGTTTCTATCACCAAGGTCATATCTTCCAACTACTGATTCTTCTTTGTTTCCAACTTTTGCATTCCAATCACCAGAAATTATTAATGCATCCTAATTGCATGTTTGATCAATTTCTTACTACAGAAGTTGGTAAAAATCTTCAATTTTTTCATCTTTGACATTAGTTGTTGGTGTGTAAATTTGAGTTTTAGTTGTATTAATTGGTCTTCCTTGTAGACATATGGATATTATCCTATCACTAACAGTGTTGCACATCAGGATAGATCTTGTAAAGTTCTTTTTGATGATGAATGCAATGCCATTCCTCTTTAATTTGTCATTTCAAGCATAGCAGACCATATGATTGTCTGATTTAAAATGACCAATACCAGTCAATCTCAGCTCACTGATGCTTAGGATAACAAGCTTTATGTGTTCCATTCCATTTTTTGATAACTTCCGATTTTCCTAGATTCATCCTTTGTACATTACATGTTCCAATTATTAATTAATGGATATTTGCAGCTGTTTCTTCTCATTTTGAGTTTCACCACATCAGCAAGTCAAGATCCCAAAAGCTATATTCCATCCATATCATTAAGGTTGTCTCTACTTTGAGAGGCAGCCCTTCTCCAGTAATATTAATGGGCCCTTCCAACCTAAGGGGCTCATCTTCCACCACTATACCAGACAGTGTTCCACTGCTATTCATAAAGTTTTCATTCGCTAATTTTTTCAAAAGTAGATCACCAGGTCCTCATTCCCAGTCTTTCTTAGTCTGGAAGCTCCACTGAAACCTGTCTACCATGGGTGACTGCTTGTATTTGAAATACCAGTGGCATAGCTTCCAATATCACAGCAACACGCAGGCCACCACAGTACAACAAACTGACAGACGAGTTCTAGCATTTAAGATTCTTTCTTTTTTTTTTTTTAATTGTGATTTGGGTGAAAATTTACAGAGCAAATTCACTTTCCATACAGCAGTCCACACACACCTTGTCTCATGACATTGACCACAATTCAGCACAATGCAACAGCTCCCCTTTTACTTCCCCCCGACAG
>NW_006921640.1:2782432-2783145 GCF_000298275.1 Orycteropus afer afer
TTTTGGTTTTCTTCATTCTTCTTTGCTCTGGATGAGGAGAGACCCATCGTTGCATCTAGATGGCAGCTTGCTAGCTTTAAAGATCCCAGTCACCACTCGCCAAAGTAGGAGGTGAAACAATGCTTTGTATACTATGTTATGCCAATTGAGCTTGATGTCCCCTACAATAATGGTCCTGAGCCCACAGGTTCCACCACTCGGTCCCTCTGGGTAGCTGGCTGCGACCAAGCAGCGACCACAACCTTGCGCCTTGTCAGCTCTACTATACACCTGAAAATTCTGATCATTCACA
Organism: Orycteropus afer afer; assembly: GCF_000298275.1. Lineage (NCBI taxonomy): Eukaryota > Metazoa > Chordata > Mammalia > Tubulidentata > Orycteropodidae > Orycteropus > Orycteropus afer. Next base: position 2,782,725 of record NW_006921640.1, read on the forward strand.
TAAACTTATAGGACCATTGTCTGTCAACCCTATACATGTTCTTGGATACACTCCCCACTTCATAGACATACCTACTAGTTCAGCCTGTCCACTCATCTGTCCACCGTATACCCATGTTTGCCTTCACTGACAATACAGCAGTACTGTATGTGCAGAAGGGTTCATCTTTGTTGTCTATACCTTCCATGTACCTCTCATGTCTTTCTCTTCCTCAATGCTGCCATATTGATCACTCACATTTGGTACATTGCCCTTTTCTTCACCCAAATCAATACTTATATCTATCTATGTAACAGTGTTCCCCTCCCACCCCTACTAACCAACAAAGAAAATTTCCTTCCATAGATAGAGCTTTCCTTGACTTTTACAATAGCGGACTAATACAATATTTGCCCTTTTGTGATTGACTTATTTCACTCAG
>NW_006921640.1:2788042-2791492 GCF_000298275.1 Orycteropus afer afer
CTCTGTTCCTCAATCCTTTGAAGATACCAAATATAATTCTTTTGAATTCCTTATCAGAGAGTTCCAATGCTACTTCTTCCTCAGGGATGTGTTCTGGGTCTGTATCCTGCTCCTTTGTTTGTACCCATTTATCTTGCTTCTTTATGTGGACTGTGATGGTCTCTTGTCTCCGAGGCATCATGGCGTTGTTGTATTTAGATCTCTGTTAACTGTTTGTGAAGAGCAGCCAAGGGTGATTCAGGTTCTTCTTGGTGGTTTTTTATCGTTGGCCTATTGGTGGAGAAGGAGGTGGTGGCTCTTGCTCAGTAAGTGAAGTTGCAGGAAGTGTTAATGTAGTTGTGTCTTATGGAGACTGTTGCTGTCTCCCACTCAGACAAAAATTACAAGTGAATAAGCATCAAAGAACTAAAAGCACCTTTTCAGTTGTTCAGGGCTGGAGTTGTGGTTACTGGCAAGCGGAATCTGTTCTTACGCCCCTGGAATCTGGGATAGCACTGTCTCTTTAAATCCAAAATGGTCAAGCCGCTTGTAAACATTCAAAATGACTGCACCCTCCAAACAGGCAAAAGTCTACAGCTCAGCCCGCCCTCCTCTTTGCTGCTTCTCCTTTTATTCACCAGCCACCTGAGCAGTCCTCTGAGCAGTCCCTGGCTAGCAGGGCTGATTTTTAGGTTAATTGTTAGGTCCTACCAGACTCGGCACTCTCCAAGCTGTCTGTGCCGTGTTTTCAGGATCGTTCAGGATTGCTGCCAGACCGCAGTTCCGTATGTCTCCTTTTTTGGTATTTTCATGCAAATTCTTCTGCTAGTTGGGGTTTAGTCGACTTCTGTATCGTTCCCTTCAAGCCTCAGGGGTCCAGGATTATCTTTTGTGTCTGTTTAATTGGTTCCCTTTTTCTTTGTTGAAGAGGGTCTGTACAGTCTTTCTTCCTAGTCCACCATCTTACTGGAAGTCACATTTTAGTTTCTTGAAATAGTGATTTCAAGATCAAAACATCCAGGAGTCAGGTTTGCATGATGAAAGTTCTATTCCATTAGAGGTTATTTGCCACAATACAGTAAGCACTGATTGTTCTAAGAGTAAGAAAGGTGAGATTTAAGTCCTAGTTCTGTCACTTAACCATCACTATAACTTTTTTGGCACATTATAGAATTTTAGAGCTGTAAAAGACATCTAGTTCTTTCCTTTACTTTCAGAAAAGGAAACTGAGGTCCATACAAGTTACATTTGTCCACCATAAAGCTAATCCAAGAGAATTCTTATCTTTTGACTTCTGCATGAGGACACCACACCACTTGCTGGCTATTTTCCTGCTCTGAGTTTTTGCTTCCACCTCTGGAAAATACAGATTAAGATCAATGCTTACTCTGGTAGCTAAATTTATATGTCAGCTTGGTTGGGCCTTGTTGAGTGGCTGGGCAGCTGGTAGTAGTTATTCCCCATGATGAGACTAGCAGTCAACTCCATGGTGGGATCTACCACAAGCAGCTGAGTAGCTGCCTTTGGGAAGTGGTCTGCTTCCTGTGTATAAGGAGGAGCCATGGGGATAGTCTCTAATTTATGGAATGCTTGGATCATGTATGTAGCCATGTTGTTGTTCAGCAGCCTGCCATGGTCTGCCAACCTTGGGACTTACATTGGACTTAAATTAATGGTCTGGAATGTAGTTTGGTAACATCAGGATTCTGCCTTTTTACTTGTCAACCTTGAGCTTGTCAGCCTCAGCAGCCAGCAGCTGTCTGAGTGAAGAAATGCCTCTAAATCCAGTGGGCCATGAGCAGGAGGCAGAGTTGGACCCCATTGTTGAGAGGCTTTTACCCAGCTCCTAGAGCCTGGCACTTTGAACTTGGACTTAAAGCCTCCAAACTGTGAGAGAATAAACTCCTGTTTGTTAAAACCATCCCATCTGTGGTATATTTTCTGTCAGAGAAGTACTAGGTAACCAGAACACTTACCTTACAAATTGATGAAATAATGCGTGTAAGGCAGTTTGAGAATCTTTAAGGTATGAACCTAATGAGTTGTTGTTTTCTTTGAAGAAGTAAGTCTTAACAAATAACTGGATAATAGTCAGTTTCTCCTACTTAAATATATGAGCAACAATTTGAGGTACAATTTTGTTAGTTATCAGTAGAAATCCATCTTATTCTTTTATTTATTGTCACCTTACTTTCCTCTCTGCAGGCATGAGTAATCTGTGCTACTAAGAATTCACTCAAGTTTTTTTGTGTTCTAGGATTCCATTTTTTAATAGCAATATTAAAATAAGTAAATAAGTAAACCTGTTGCTTTTGAGTCAATTCTGACTCATAGCTACCCTATGGCACAGGGTAGAGCTGCCCCTATAGGGTTTCCAAAGCTATAAATCTTTATGGAAGCAGACTACCATACCCTCGTCACATGGTGCAGTTGTTGTTGTTGTTGTTATGTGCTGTCAAGTTGGACCTGACTCATAGCGACCCCTCCTTGGGTTGCTGCTGTGGTATCATTACGGAAGTAGATTGCCCAACCTTCCTGCCGAGGAGTGGCTGGTGGGTTTGAACCGCCAGCCTTCTGGTTAGCAGTTAAGTGCCTTAGGCACTACGCCACCAGAGCTCCTATGGTACGGTTAGTGGGTTTGAAACACCAACCTTCTGGTTAGCAGCCTAGCATTTAACCACTGTTTTGGTTACCTAGTGCTGCTCTGACATCAATATACTACAGATGGGATGGCTTTAACAAACGAATTTATTCTCTTACAGTTTGGAGGCTTTAAGTCTGAGTTCAAAGGGCCAGGCTCTAGGGGCTGGGTGGAAACCCCTCAACCTTGAGCTTCACCTGCTGGCTCCTGAGGCTGACAAGCTCAAGGCTGACAAGTAAAGATGCAGAGTCCTAATGTTACCAAACCACATGGCAGGCCTTTAATTCAAGTCCATTAAAGTCCCAAGATCAGCAGAGCATGGCAGGCTGCTAAACAACGACTCAGCTACATGCAGGGTTCAAGCATGCCATAAGCTAGAGACCATTTCCTAAGGCTTCTCCTTATATATAGGAATCAGACCACATCCCTAAGGAAGCTACTCAGCTGCTCACAGTAGATTCCATCATGGAGTTGATTACTAATCTCATCGTGGGGAATATTACAGTCAGCTGCCCAGCCACTCAAAAAGGCCCAGCCAAGTTGACACACAAACTTAACTACCATAACCTCTGTACCACAAGGGCAACATATAGATAAAATATTTTACTCTAAGTTGTGGTAATAAAAAGTTCAGCTGAAATGAACTAAAGAGCCCTCTGCCAAAGACCAAGTGAAGTGGTGACTATCTTGTTGTTGTTGTTGTTATGTGCCTTCGAGTCGGCCCCGACTCATAGCGACCCCTCCTTGGGTTTCCGAGGCAGTATCACTACGGAAATAGGATTGCCCAACCTTCCTTCCCAGGAGTGGCTGGTGGGTGTGAACTGCCAGCC
>NW_006921640.1:2791592-2807821 GCF_000298275.1 Orycteropus afer afer
GACCCCTCCTTGGGTTTCCGAGGCAGTATCACTACGGAAATAGGATTGCCCAACCTTCCTTCCCAGGAGTGGCTGGTGGGTGTGAACTGCCAGCCATCTGGTTAGCAGGCAAGTGTCTTAGCCACTATGCTACCAGAGCTCCCGGTGACTATCTTACACTAACTTAAAAAAGTCTACCCATGTAAGAAGGAGTGCTGGCCCAGATTTGTTATCCACATAATTAAGTGGGTCTGGTAAGTTAAGTGCCTTGATCAAGTGCTATGGCTTGAGGTTGTGGGAAAGCAAAGAGAAGAAAGTGGTATAACATTAAGAATTTGTACTTTATTCTTAATCAGATCATGTAGATGAATTCTATTCTATTGTTTAAGTTAACCATGACCAAGAGAGAACCAATTTACTCATAATAGCACTTTCAGTAAAAAAAAAAACGCCAAATAATTATTGTTGATACTGTATAAACCCTGAGGTAACATATGATTGCATCAGTGCAGTCTAGCAACAGGGTCACTCTTTTGGACAGGTTCATTTATATATATGTAGTATTTAAGCTTTCACTGAACCCTAAGAATTGTAGCAAATTCTATATATCAGACTCTTCCGAAAAAAACTAAACTCACTGCTGTCAAGTCAATTCAATTCATAGCAACCCCTCCTTCAGTTTCCCAGGAGGTATCTCTATGGAAGGAGCTCTGGTGGTGTAGTGCCTAAGGCATTTGATTGCTAACCGGAAGGCTGGCAGTTCAAACCCACCAGCCACTCCTCAGAATGAAGATTAAAAAAACAAAAAAGCTAACTGATGTCAAGTCGAATCTGACTCATAGTGATCTCTCCTTGGGTTTTCTCTATGGAAGTAGATTGCCCAACCTTCTTTTCCAAGGACTGGCTGGTGTGTTTGAACCACCAGACTTCTGGTTAGCAATCAAATGCCTTAGGCACTACGCCACCAGAGCTCCCATATCAGACTCTTATTAAGTAACATTTCTGTATCCAAAGTCTCAGTCTGTGGAAGTGACAATATAGATATAAAAATGTAATTGAAATCAAAACTGAGAAGGAAAAAAATCTTAATGAACCATGTTGTTATTGTTGTTATGTGCCATCAAGTCAGACCCAACTCATAGTGACCCCTCCTTGGGTTTCCGAGGCAGTATCACTACGGAAGTAGATTGCTGCCAAAGGGGCATGGAGGCCGCATCTTCTGACCTCCTTTAACCCCACAAGAGGAAGACAGAATCACCATCAGAAGCCCAAGGCCTATCCCTGCAAGGCCAAACATGCTGCCTCCCTCCAGCCCTTTCACCAGCCCTGACACCAACTGTTCTTCCTGCAGCACCCACCACCTCTCTGCTGGGTTCGGTAATTCACTGCAGTGGCTACACAGAACTCACAGATTATGGGATTTATTTGGGAAACAACAGGCTACAGTTGAAGTTCAGGAACATGCTCAGTCTCTCAGCCCGCTTTCTCTCAGCCAACAGTCTCTCTTAGTCTCTCTCTCAGCAGTGCATGTCTCTTTCTCAGAAGCATGTGTCTCTCGGTGTCTCTTTCTCAGAATCATGTGTCTCTTCGGTGTCTCTTTCACAGCAGCATGTATCTCTCAGGAGCGCGTTTCTCTCAGCAGCACGTTTTCTCAGCTAACAGTCAGAGAGACTCCTTCTGCATCTAGGAAGGCTCCTTTTAAGGCCAAACCAACCAGTCTCAACATCAGAATTCTATACACCTGAGAGAGAGTGAACTTCCACAAATTATTTTGTGCTGCTCCCAACAGAAATACCCCAGGTGGATGATTTTAATAATAAGGAGCTACTCAGTTTCTCACAGCAAATTCCACCATGAAGTTTACAAAGACTGATGGCTCATAAAGCCATACCAGGTAATCTACTACAGCGCAATTGCCCAATAGTTTAAAAATATATATATAAGAGCAGTATAATATAGTGGCTTTGTGGTCATGCAGACTTGCCTGGCTCTCAATCTTGACTCTACCTTCTTGAGTCATTTGATTTTAACCAAGACTTTAACCTTTCTGAGCCTCAGTAGTCAGCTAGTGGCAAATAGTCCATTAAAGACTGACTTAGACCCTAGTTCAGAACAAATTCCCTGTTCAGCTTTGTAAAAAATTACCCTAACTTGAAAAACCTATTTTACCCAATACAATTTTTAAGATCCATGTTGAAATCCACTGTCCTTAAATATTTTCCTTCCTTGACCCTCTGCCAGCTGACCTTTTTATCTAAGGGCCCATGGCTCCTTCCTGGGGTGCCATACCCCCTCACTCAGACACATACAGAGATTGTGATTTGTCAACAACATCCCAACTGAGAGAAAGATAGTGAGTGGTGTTAGGGAACTGTGGGATTGTTACTCACTTGTATTTGGCCCAAGTACCTGTGCTGTTCCCTGGATGCTTTCTTCTAGATACACCCCTCTCCATACATTTTAGGCCCATCAAAGATGGACTTGTTGGCTAAGCAGGTAGTGGTGGGAATGAAGTGGAATCTCTTTTGGCAGGTGTAGAATGAAAAGTAAGGTGAATCTCAGAGCCAGGCAGAAGAAAGATGAAGACAGGAGCAGATATGTCTGTTGTGCCATCTACCCAGCAACTCTTAGGCCTCAGGAACCTCTTACCCTCTAATGTAAAAGCAGTAACAGTAAAACACTTCAAGCATGAAAATATCTTTTGAAATCTTGTCAGTTTTATTAAGAACCTGGTATGTTGGTACATATTCAAATATAAGTTAGTAATAGCATAAGGTATAAGTGCAGGCTTATAATAGAACATTTTTTGTGGTAACTATTTTTCTTTCTGTGCAAATATAGTGGTATAGATTCCAAATACACTGGATGAAGTTTAATAAAACAGAAAACCTCTCTCTAAATATCATATAGCAGCTTGCTGTTGTTGTTGTTGTTGTTTGCCATCGAGTCGGCCCCGACTCATAGCGACCCCTCCTTGGGTTTCCGAGGCAGTATCACTACGGAAGTAGGATTGCCCAACCTTCTTTCCGAGGAGTGGCTGGTGGGTTTGAACCGCCAGCCTTCTGGTGAGCAGTCAAGTGCCTTAGGCACTATGCTACCAGAGCTCCTATATAGCAGCTTATCAGTTTTCTAAAATGGAATGGTACTAGACCTCACTTTCTAGGAAAGTAGGAAGGATCTTCATTTCTAATTCCTTTTCTATAAAGGTGTATTTGTGTATAAATTTTCACTTTACAGTGTATGTGATGAAAGAGCAGCCTTTCTTACAGAGAGAGAGCTAGCTGCATGTGCAGATGTACATGCAGAATTTGTTTAACTTGACCATCATAGATAATTCATAACCACAGAGCTAAGAATAGGGGGAGATGGTTTTCCAGGCCGGCTGATAGGTAGGTTCTCTGACCACTGTTACTGAAAATTCAGGTGATGATTGTTATTAAATCAAGTAATTGCTTCTTGTGCACAATTGGGAAAACTGAGTGTTTCTGAAAACTCAACACTAGGAGGAGCTACTGAGCAGTAGTTTATTCAGTGCCTCCAGAACCTGTAAGGCAGGCAGAAGAATCACTTGGTGAGCTTATTAAAAATGTATATTGTAGAGTCTATCTGAACTCTAGAAATTGGCATTTTTTAAAGGTCTCCAGCTAATTCTGATGTGTAATTTCAGAAACATTGACTAAGCCATTATACTCAAAAGAATTCACCTCTCCTAAAGTTAGAAAAGGAGCTCTGGTAGCATAGTGTCTAAGGCACTTGACTGCTAACCAGAAGGCTGGCGGTTCAAACCCACCAGCCACTCCTCGGAAAGAAGGTTGGGCAATCCTACTTCTGTAGTGATACTGCCTCGGAAACCCAAGGAGGAGTCGCTATGAGTTGGGGCCAACTTGACAGCACATAACAACAACAACAACAACAAAGTTAGAAAGGTGGCTTTTCTTTTTTAAGAGAATTGCAAAAGCAGTTGATGAGGAAATATGGAAGGATTTTAGTTTTAACCCAGATGACTGCCAAGGGACTATTCCTAAGTACATACCTATATAGCTTTTGAATACCTGTTTGAGTTTTATTAGCAGGAGTCCTAGCTGCAAGCTTGATTGATAACAAGATTATATGTTTTTTCTTTATTACTATTGTTATATTTTCATTTATATACATCAAGTAAAAGTATGCTTTCATTTTTTCTTTAATCTGTGTACTTGTTAAAAACTGGTAGAAGTGATATGTAGCCACAGCATCTCATTCTGATTTGTTTCTAGTTATGTTTAAGGAAATGGTTTGGGAGGGAATAGAAGTCAATTCTAAGTGACAATTCCTTGAGGCTAAGGATTGTACTTTTCTTACTATTTCAACAGTACACCCATGTGCATGTGTGTCCGTGCACACATATTAATGTGCATTTGACAAACTTTACACAGATCAGGTGTACTCTAGGAGAAGTTCCATTAGGTTTTACAAAGTTTGGGCTGACCACTTTATTCAAATAAAACTTATTTGTGTCTTACAAACACATCTCAGAAGTATATCTGTTGATAGGGCAAATCCAGGGTGGAAGCTGTCTGTTTATCTGTTCTTCACTTGTAGGTGTAGCTCTTACTCCTGAAAAATAGTATTTTTTTTTTCTCTGTTTAAGAATGTTTACTTTTATTTAGAGTTAAGTAAAAAAAACACTTGTTGTTTAGACTTAATTCCATTATTTAAAACTTTATACATTAATGCATTGGTATGATAACAGATCTTGCTGATATTGCTGTATTAATGAACATTTCTTTCTGTCAGAAACTAATGGACTATTTCCTAATTACCAAATATTTAGAGAAATTACAAATTTCTTTCTGTGACTAAAGGTATACTGTTGGTTTTCTTTCTCTTTAAGTTATTTGAAAGTACCAATTAGTGTTGTTGTTGAAACTCTGTTGTGTTGAGAGAGCTCTCTTCGTCATTATGATGAAACATTAGAATTAAAAGGGAATTTCAGTCACCCTTGCTGTTTTCCCACTTCCCCCTCCCTAGATCAATTTAATTGCTTTGATTTCTTCTAAATCTCTGATATAAGGGTTTTCTTTTTGTTTTGAATAAAATAATGGTTTACTAATATTCCTCAGAGGAGCTGTGGTAGCATAGTGCCTAAGGCACTTGGCTGCTAACCAGAAGGCTGGCAGTTCAAACCCACCAGCCACTCCTCGGAAGGAAGGTTGGGCAATCTACTTCCGGAGGGAAAACTGCCTCGGAAACCCAAGGAGGGGTCGCTATGAGTTGGGTCTGACTCAATAGCAGTACATGCGAATATTCCTCAAGCTTCAGTATTCTACATGACTTGGACCCTGTTTGTGTTTAGATTTTTTTTTTTCTTTTTTCCTTACAACTGTATTGCTTCCTATAGCTGTATGGTCAGAACTTTAATTAAGATCAGTTGTTCTTAGGTGCTGTCGAGTCAGCTCCAGCTCATAACAACCCTATATACAGCAGAACAAAACCCTGCCCAGTCATGTGCCATCCTCATAATCCTTGCTATACCTGAGCCCATCATTGCAACCACTGTGTTAGTCCATCTCGTTGAGGGTCTTCTCCTTTTTGCTGACCCTCCACTTTACCAAGCATGATACTCTTCTCCAGGGAATGATCCTTTCTGACAACATGACCAAAGTACATGAGATGAAGTCTGGCCATTCTTGCTTTCAAGGAGCACCACTATTGACTGGTTCAAATTCTGCCAAGGAGGTTTGAACTAGATATAGCAGACTTCTTAGAGAAGATCTGTGTGTCAAACCTGAACCTTTTATAATAGACAGTGATTCAACAATAATAATGCTTTACTTTTTATGGTGCCTTTGATTTACAGAGTACAGTCCCAACATTTTTCATTCTAGACCCATCAGACACTCCAACCCTGAGAGTGGTATGCAAGACAGGTATAAAATATGAGGAAACAGACTCAGAGCATAAAGTAACTTGGCTGAAGATTCAAAATAAGTATCAAGATCCATGCTTAAAAACCTGAAAACCTGGCCTTTTTATTCCAGTTACGAACCACATTCTCTCTATCATTCTATTCTCTATACCGCAGGTCAGTATAGGGCTGTGTCAATATAAGAGGAGACAAGGACCTGGTGCGGTATAGTAAATTGCCTGGTATTGCTTTTCTAGCCATAAGTCCTTGTAATGTCCATTGTGGAATTTACCAGGAGCAACTGAGTAGCTCCTGATTGTTAAAGTTATCCACCTGGGGTATTTCTGTTGAGAGTGGTATGAAGAAATCTTCTGGGAAATTCTCTCTCTCAGATGTATAGAATTCTGATGTTGGGATTGGTTATTTTGGCCACTCTGCCAGGCTCAAAAGAAGCCCTCCTAGAGGCAGAAAGTGTCTCTCTGAAGCTGGCTGAGAAAGACGTGCTGCTGAGAGAAATGCTCTCCTGAGAGAGACGTGAGAGACTGCTGGCTGCTAAGTGAGATGGCTGGCTGCGAGAGATTGAGTGCATTTTTGGACTTGAATTGTAGCCTGTTGCTTCCCTAATAAACCCCATAATCTGTGAGTTCTGTGTGGCCACTGCAGTGAATTATCGAACCCAGCAGAGAGGTGGCAGGTGCTGTGGGAGGAATGGTTGGTGTCAGGGTTGATGAAAGGGCTGGAGGGAGGGAGGCGGCATGTCTAGCCTCTCAGGAATAAGCCTTGGGCTACTGATGGTGATTCTGTCTTCCTCTTGTGGGGTTGGAGGAGGTCAGAAGATGCAGCCTCCTTGCCCCTTTCAGTTTAAACTGTCATTCCATTTCCTCAGATTGGTTCTTATTGCTAGGGCTGAGTTTATAGAGAAGCCTTTCCCAAAAGGTGTTCCCTGGAACAGTAGATGTTGTTAATAGATATTGAAGGTGAGGGGAGAGGCTGGTGGTTGTCATGTCATGTGTTCAAATACAGTTTAGAAACACTAGATGAAGCACATTATATAAGAAGGTTTTAACTGAATTTTCTAAGAGCTTTTTATGTGGTAATGAACATGGTACATCTCCAAAGCTTACTTATTTGACCATAGAGCCCTCTTTAGAGAAAACATCTATGTATAGCTCTTAGAACAAGTTGAGGAAAGAAAGCTGCTCTAGGTAGGTCACTGCTAAATGAATAAATTACTGATGAAAAGCATAGGTTATTTAATGGATTTTTGTAATCTATCTGAAGTCAACAAGTTTGTTTTCTAGAACTAAACATTCTATGTTTTAAGGAAAATATATTACAAAACAAAAACAGAAATAAACAAATACAGTAGCAACCAGGAAGCAGCTAGCAACCTGAATGGCATGTGTGGCTAGCTAGGTCATCAACATAATAGAGAATTATTATCATTCCTTTCCCCAATCTACCCTCCAGAAGGTGACCTCATGGCCAAGTGAATATTATGAAGCTGGAATCAAACTGAAAAACCAAACCCACTGCCATATAGTCTATTCTAACTCATAGCAATTCCTATAAGGTTCCCAAGGCTGTAAATCTTTACAGAAGCAGATCACCTCATCTTTCTCCCACAGAGTGCCTGTTGGGTTTGACAAGTCATGGACCTTTTGGTGAGCAGCCCAATGCCTCAACCACAGTGCCATGAAAGCTCCTTATGAGGCTAGACTATAAGGTAGAAAATATATACCTCATCAGATTCTTGAGGATTACCTAATTAAAATTCACCAAATTGAAATATCTTTAAGCTCCATTTGACCCAGGGGAAACAGTGTGTTTTATATGACTGAGATCTTTGATTTCAGGTTGAAGATATTCTCCCCAGCCTACCTTGCTACCTACCTTTTGCCCACAATTCCTTATATTACCCTCTGTTATCTGAGCAAACAAACTACTTCTGGGCATTCAGTGGTTATTGGATGTGTATTTCTAACATAGTACTATAGAAATGTTCTATCTTTTTATCTCATTTGAGCCCATTAGTTCTCCAAATCTCTAAACTGTTTGACTACTTAACATCTCATTGTCATCAACCAAATACCCTTTATGAAATACCTTTACTGCTCTTCTCTGAGGATAATCGTTTATCTCAGGCAGTTAAAGCAATACCTCCATTTTATTCATCCATACAAATTATATGTTCCATTGAACAGGAAGGTAGCTTGGATAACATGAAGATTCAAATGATCTTTTTTGTTGTTGTTGTTGTGTTTGTTTGTTGTTTCTTTTTTATTTTATTTATTTATTTTGATTGTGCTTTGGGTGCAGATTTACAAAGCAAGTTTGTTTTGCATTCAACAGTGTATGCCAAGGCCCCGATTACCATCCTCATCCATAAAAAATTCTCCTTCCCTGCCCTCCCTGTGATTACCCCCTCCCTGTGCCTTTTTAATCTGTGCATTCCTGTCTGTCCAGCATCCCCCCTGTGATTGCTACCCCTCTGGTGTCTCATGGCTGATTGATCTAAGAGGTGCATCTCCCTAGAGTGGGTGGGTGCATCACCCTGGGGTAGGTGTTCTTCATGTAGGTCTTTCTACTGTTGGGCTGAGAGCCAATCCATGGATGTGAGTCCATTTCTAGGCCCAAAGTATAATCTGGGGCCATAGTATCAGGAGTTCCTCCAGTCTCTATCTGACCAGTAATTCTGGTCATTTTTGTGTTTTTGAATTTTATTTCACATTTTTCCTCCCTCTTTATCTAGGACTCCAGTTTTGATCTCTTTGCAAGTAGTTGGTATTGGTAGCTGGGCACCGTCTAGTTCTTCCAGTCTCAGGATCACGAAGGCTGAGGTCCTCGTGGTCCATCTTATCCTTAGATTAATTGTTTCCAGATGGCTTTGATTTTCTTAACTCTTTTTCGCTCCAGATAAGAGACCAATAGTTGCATCTTAGATGGCCACTCAAGAGCTTTTAAGACCCCAGTTGCTACTCACCAAAATAGGTTGTAGAACAAGATTTTTATGTACTGTGTTGTGCCAGTTGAGCATGATGACCCTCTGAGACTATTGTTCCCGGTCAGCAGGCCCAGTGATTCTCTCTGTCAAGGTGTTTGGTTGTCTCTGAGAAGTTATTCCAACTCTGTCTTCTGTTGCTTCTATAATGTATGTGGCTAATTTTGTAGCACAAGTGCATGTGTAAGATTATCTTCAGCCAAATCTATCCTTGGTCTAGGGTGTATATTCCTGTTCACCTACCCCCACCTGATCTTCTCACCTGTCTATGCATTTAACTTTAGCCTGGTGTTTGGTGTTAGTGGTAATGCAGTATTGTACACGTAATAGTATATTTGCCTCTGTTTCTATATCTTATGTGTACATTTCAGTGTCTTTCCTTTCTGCAGTGTCATCATGCCAGTCACAGACTCTTTCCATAACGTCTCTCCCCTCACCCAAATTAACATGTGACACCCCCCCCCAACTAGTCTCAAATTTCCCCTCCTCTTCCCTCCCATCCCTGGTAACCAACAAAGTAAATGTACTTCCCTGAGTAAACCTTTTCTTGACTTTTTGCAATAATAGGCTCATACAATATTTGTCCTTCTGTGATTGACTTACTTCACTCAGCAAAATATCTTCCAAATTCATCCACGTTGTGAGATGATTTGTGTATTCTTCATTATTCTTTAATGTTGCATAGTATTCCATTGTGTAAAGGTACCATAATTTGGTTATCCATTCATCTGTTGATGGGCATTTAGGTTGTTTCCATCTCTTTGCTATAGTGAATTGTACTGTGATGAACATGGTTGTACATATATCTGTTGATGTCCCATCTCTCACTTCTTTAGGATATATTCCTAGTAATTCAATTGCTGATCAAATGGTGTTTCTATTTTCAGTTTTTTTAAGGACATGCTATACCATTTTCCACAATGGTTGTACCATTTTTCAGTCCTACCAGCAGTGTGTGAGAGTTCCAATCTTCTTGCAATCTCACCAGCATTTGTTATTTTCTGTCTTGTTGAACTTTTTTGTTATTGCTGGAGTGAGATGATATTTCATTGTTGTTTTGATTTGCCTCTCTCTAATGACTAATGATCATGAGCATTTCCTCATGTGTTTGTTGGCTGCCAGTATATCTTCTTTATGTGTTCATGTCCCTTGCCCGTTTTTAAATTGGGTTGTGTGTCTTTTTGGTATTGAGGTGTTGAAGTTTTCTATAAATGTTGGAGATAAATCCCTTATCAGATATGTCATAGCCAAATATTTTTTCCCAATCTATAGGTTCTCTTTTTACCCTTTTGGAGAAGTCTTTAGATGCACATAAAAATTTAATTTTTAAAAGGTCCCAGTCATCTAGCTTCTCTTCCACTGCCTGTGCATTTTGGGTTATGCTTGATGGTCTATTTATGCCATAGATTAGGGCCCCTAGATTTGCTCATATTTTATCTTTGATGAACTGTATAGTTTTGGGTTTTACATTTAAGTCTTTGGTCCAACTTGAGTTCTTTTATGTGTATGGGATGAGGTATGTATATCCATACCTCAAATATCCAATTTTGCTAGCACCGTTTGTTAAAGAGGCTATCTCTCTCATTTAATGGGTTTTGGTCCTTTGTCAAAGATCAGTTGTCAATAGATGGATGGGTCTATTTCTGGGTTTTTGATTCTGTTTCGTTGGTCTATCTGTCTATCATTGTGCCAATACCACACTGTTTTGACTACTGTGGCTATGTAGTAGGTTCAGATGATATTTTTGAGTAAGTGTCTTTTTGTCATTTTATTTTATTTTGGTAACTATTATAATATTTGGTATTCCCTAATAAAGAGCAGATTTTAATAAGGAAAAAAAAAAGAGATCTCTTTAATTTACTTTACCTCTTTAGGTAATCTAGTATGCTTTGAAAGTCTCGGTTTTTCTACAAACAGCAGATATAAAATAAGTCCATAAAGTTACGAGTTAAAGAATTTTTTAAAGATAACTTTGACATTGATTGTTGAAACTATGTGTTGGCACCTTTAGAAAGGACTCTTTATGCCTCATTGATTATAGTAGCTAAGAGTGGGAATGAGCCATGCCTTCTGTTTTGAGCCACGTCAGAGAAATATGTATGAAATTACTTGACTGAGGTAGGAGCATGATAACCCTTAGTGTTCTGTTCTGGTTACCTCGTGCCGCTCTGACAGGAGTGTACCACAGATGGGATGGCTTGAACAAACAGGAGTTTATTCTTACAATTTGGAGGCTTTAAATCCAAATTCAAAGTGCCAGGCTCTAGGGGCTGGGTGAAAGCCCCTCAGCCTTAGGGTTCAGCTCTTCCTCCTGCTCCAGAAGCTAGAGGCTTTTCTTCACTCAGACAGCTGCTGGCTGCTGAGGCTGCCAAGCCCAACGTTGACAAGTAAAAAGGCACAGTCCTGATATTACCAAATCACATGGCAGGCTATTAATTCAAGTCCATTGTTAAGTCCCAGCGTCGGCAGAACATGCAGGCTGCTGAACAACGGCATAGCTACATGCAGGGTTCAAGGTGCCATAAGCTAGAAACCATTCCCCAATGCTTCTGCTTATATACAGGAAGCAGACCACATTCCCTAAGACAGCTAATTAGCTGCTCCCAGTAGAGTCCACCATGGAGTTGATTACCAGTCTTATCATGGGGAATACTACATTCAGCTGATTCAACCAGGCCCAGCCAAGTTGACCCACAAACTGAACTACCACACTTAGTCATGTAGGCTGATGAATTTTCTTGCTTTGATATTTGTATTTTCACCTAGCCAAGTGATTTTATGTTGAGTGAATTAATCTTAGGATTTTATGTTTATTAAACTTGAGAAGCTATTGAATTTTATTTTCTTATTCTCTTAATGAACACTCATTTTCTAGTTGGGCATAAAATTCAACCTCTTTAAGTATTTGGAAACATGTGATGTATTTATTTCTAACTTCTTTCACCTCTGTTATCACCATCTCTCTTCTTCAGTGATGTTAAATTTTCCCATCTGACATCAACAAGGAAGCTTGCCCTGAATAAATACAGTAGATAAATGGTCTTTCTGTTTCTGCAAAAAATTTAGAGCACTTCTTATATTTGATGTCACTAAAAACAAAATACCATGCTAGAAACATTTATGCACTCAGATTTTAGTTTAAAATCCTAAAAGTCGAATTTGAAGGCATAGATTATCTTCCCACTAACTTAAAATTGATAATAGGCAAAGAGTTTGGTCCTTTTTACTTTGAAATACTGTTTTATCCTTGTGTAAATATATGATATAAAGCTACTTTCTGTGAGAATATAAAAGTTGTTTTTCTGTTTTAAAGGATGTGTTTGTGTGAATGATATCTTATAGGATACATAGAGGATGCATACTTACATATTTATCGATATGCCGGTAGTTGGAAAATAGGGCCTTGGTGATAGAAATAATGCTGGAGGTTGCATGATAGAATTTTGCAAGACCAACGATCTATTCATTGCAAATACCTTTTTCAACAACATAAATGATAGCTATACACGTGGACTTCGCCAGATGGAAAACACAGGAATCAGATTGACTATATCTGTGGCAAGAGCTGATGGAGAAGTTCAATATCTTCAGCCAAAACGGGGCCATGAGCTGATTGTGGAACAGACTATAAACTGCTCATATGCAAGTTCAAGTTGAAGTTGAAGACAATTAAAACAAGTCCATGAAAGCCAAAATAACACCTTGATAATATCCCTCCTGAATTTAGAGACCATCTAAAGAATAGATTTGATGCATTGAACACCAGTGCCCAAAAACCAGAGGAATTGTAGAATGACATCAAGAATATCATCCATGCAGAAAACAAGACGTTATTAAAAAGACAAGAAAGGAAGAACAGACCAAAATGGATGTCAGAAGAAACTCTGAAACTTGCCCTTGAGCGGAGAGTAGCTAAAGCAAAAGTAAGAAATGACAAGACAAGATAAAAGAGTTGAATAGAAGATTTCAAAGAGCAGCTCAAGAAGTCAAAGCCAATTACTATAATGCAATGTGCAAAGACCTAGAGTTAAAAAACCAAAAGAGAAGAACACATTCAGCATTTCTCAAACTGAAAGAACTAAAGAGAAAACCCTCGAGTTGCAATATTGGAAGATCATACAGGCAAAATATTGAATGATGAAGGAAACATCAGAAGAAGATGGAAGGAATACATAGTTACTGTACCAAAAAGAATTGGTTGATGTCCATCCATTTGAGGAGGTGGCATATGATTGAGAACCAATGGTATTGAAGGAAGAAGTCAAGGCTGCACTGAAAGAATTGGCAAAGAACAAGCCTCCAGGAATTGATGGAATACTCATTGAGATGTTTCAACAAATGGATGCCCCTCTGGAGGCACTCACTTGGCTATATCAAGAGATTTGGAAGACAGCTACCTGGCCAACTGAGTGGAAGAAATCCATATTTTCCCCATTTCAGAGAAAAGTAATCCCATAGAATGTGGAAACTATTGAAAAATATCAATAATATCACATGCAAGCAAAATCTTACTGAGGATAATTTAAAAACACTCACAGCAATATATTGACAGAGAGCTTCCAGAAATGCAAGCTAGATTCAGAAGAGGAGGTGGAACGGGATATCATGACTGATGTCAGATGGATCTTGGCTGAACGCAAAGAATACCAGAAAGATGTTTACTTGTGTTTTAGTTACTATGCAAAAACATTCGATTGTGTGGATCATAACAACTTATGGATAACATTGAGAAGAATGGAATTCCAGAACACTTGATTGTACTTATGAGGAACCTGTACATAGATCAGAAGACTGTCATTTGAACAGAACAAGGGGATACTGCATGGTTTAAAATCGGGAAGGGAGTGTGTCAAGATTATATCCGTTCACTATACTTACTCAATTTATATGCTGAGCAAATAATCCAAGAAACTGGATTATATGAAGGAGAACGTAGCATGAGGATTGGAGGAAGAATCATTAACAACCTGTGATTTGCAAACGACACAGCTTTGCTTGCTGAAAGTTAGGATAACTTGAAGTACTTACTGATGAAGATTAAAGACTACAGTCTGCAGTATGTATTACACCTTAATATAAAGAAATCAGAAATCCTCACAACTGGTCCAATAAAAAGCTTCATGATAGATGGAGAAAAGATTGAAGTTGTCAAGGACTTCATATTACTTGTTTCTACAATCAACACCAATGGAAGCAGCAGTCAAGACACAGATGACATATTGCATTGGGAAAAACTGCAAAAGACCTCTTTCAAGTGATGAAGAGCAAAGATGTCTCCTTGAAGACTAAGGTGTGCCTAACCCAAGCCATGGTATTTTCAGTTGCCTCTTATGCATGTGAGAGCTGGACAGTGAATAAGGAAGACCGAAGAAGAGTTGATGCTTTTGAGTTGTGGTGTTGGAGAAGAATTCTGAAGTTACCATGGACTGCTAAAAGAACTAACAAATCTCTCCTGGAAGAAGTGCAGCTGGAATGCTCCTTGGAAGAGAGAATGGCTAGACTTTGTCTCACCTACTTTGGTCACATTATCAGGAGGATCCATTCCCTGGAGAAGGATATCATGCTTGGTAAAGTAGAGGGTCAGTGAAGAATGGGAAGGCCCTCAACAAGATGGATTGACACAGTGGCTGCAGTGATGAGCTCAGGTATAACAAGGACCATGAGGCTGGCACAGGACCAGGCAGTGTTTCGTTCTGCTATACATAGGGTCACTGTGAGTCAGAGACAACTCGACAGCACCTAACAATGGCAACAGATATCTAATGTTTATTTGTAACTGAAAATTTTAATTAGTAATAAATTACCAGTGAGTGACCATTAATACATTTGGTTGTTATGAGCTCATTCCTGGAAATACCCCTTCATTGCTTTTCCATAGCATTCTCATTTTTTTAAGAGAAAGAGCAAAGAAGAAAGTTATTGTGCTAATGAAAAACAACTGTAAACATTAGCAAGTCTGTTTTTTTTTTAACAGTTTGTATTTGTTCAAATTTAACACTGTTCCTAAATGATGAAATGTTATCCTCTTACATAAAATCTATGCTGAGCAGCATAGCTTTCACGCACCCCAACTGAATTATTTTGCCTCCTGTTTCACTTTGTTAATAGATACTCTTTGCAATAATATTTGTTTTAAGTTTATCTGGAGTTAAATCTGTATAGGTACTAAGGAGTACACTAAAATGCTCATAAGTGCCTCATGTTATCATAATTTGTTATAACAACATTAATTGTATTCATACTGCTGGTCTGATAGAGATCCCTGAGGCTAAATGACTTGTAAACTCACTGTCCTTTTATTTTTGAAAGTAGGGTCTTTTTTTGAGGGGGGAGGTATTGAAATTAATATCCTTTCATATTTAAAATTAAAATAAATACCTACAATTATGATAGTTGGAGCTGTGTGTCAACTTGGCTGGACCACAATTCTGTGTGGTTTCAGCTGTTGTGATGTCGTTATTCCCGTGATGGGATCAGATGATTATGTTTTGAACAGCCAATCTGTTGAAAGGGAGTTTCACTAGGGGTGTGGCCTGCTTCCGGTACACCTATGGACATCCTGGGAAAAAAGACATTCTTCTGTGGATCAGGATTCTGTTGTGCTGCCTACAACTGTCCGTCAGCAAACAATCCACCTTTCAGCCTGGAGATCTTGGATTCGTCATTCGTTGGAATCAACAGCCAGTACACTGCCTGCCAACCTTGAGCTCCTCAGCCCCTGCATCTGCAAGAATCGGGAAAAGCCTCCAGCTTGACGTTTGATCCAAGAACTTTGGACTTCTATAAGTGTGTGAGCCATGCTCCTAAGATAAATTTCTCTCTCTCTTACATATATAAAAGCTTTCCTGGTTTTGTTTCTCTAGAGAACCCAGTCTAACACATTTGGTACCGGGAATTGGCTGATTTGGCTACCACCACTGCTGAGTGCCCAATCTGCCAGCAGCAGAGACCAACATTGAGTCTGCGATATGGAACCTTTCCTTGGGGTGATCAGCCAGCAACCTGGTGGCAGGTTGATTACATTGGACCACTTCCATCATGGAAAAGACAGTGTTTTGTTCTTACTGGAATAGATACTTATTCTGGATATGGATTCCCCTTCCCTGCAGGCAGTGCTTCTGCCAAAACTACCATCTGTGGATTTACAGAATGCCTTATCCACCATCATGGTATCCCATATAGCATTGCTCCACATTAAGGGACTCACTTCACAGCAAATGAAGCGCAGCAGTGGGCTTATGCTCATGGAATTCACTGGTCTTACCATGTTCCCCATCATCCTGAAGCAGCTGGCTTGGTAGAACGATGGAATGGCCTCCTGAAAACACAATTACGGCACCAGCTAGGTGACAATACCTTGAA
>NW_006921640.1:2809241-2816902 GCF_000298275.1 Orycteropus afer afer
CTTTATCTTTAATTCATTTGCAAAGCTTTTTGATGGGACAAAAGTGTTTTGACCTAATTGTCTAGGTCAAAACAGTTGAACAAACTGTGCTAATGAGCACTGCTCTTGACTCAGAAACTCTTCTCCCATAAATAATAATTTTGATTTGACATTTCTTTTGTATCCCAACTAAGGGAGGATTTGTGTAGATAATGTGTTCATTTAAATGAATTCAGGGAATCCAAATGCTAGGAGATAAAGATTTGATGGCAGGAGCTGCCCAAGCTTATACTTTTAAAGTCTCCTCAAGAGCAAGGACCATGCTTTAGTGATCACTGGTTGCATGCCCACCCCTGGTAAAGTGGTTGGCATATAGCAGGAACTCATATGTTAACAAAGTTTGGAGTAATGCACTAAGAAGAACGTCTAAAGGAGAGCATGCTGGGAATACATGGAAGTGGGAATAAGACAATGTGTCACAGGGCTGGGCATGGTAGCATGGAACATTTGCTTCCACATGTGATACGTAATTGGGGGAAAAACTAAAAACCCAAACTCTGCCTTCGAGTTTGCTTCTGACTCATAGCACCCCTGTAGGACAAAGTAGACTGCCCCATAGGGTTTCCAAGGCTGTAAATCTTTATGGAAGTAAGACTGCCTCATCTTTCTTCTGCAGAGTAACTAGTGGGTTCAAACTGCCAGCATTTGGTTAGCAGCCCAGTGCTTTAACCATAGTGCCACCAGACCACCTTAATTGGGGAAAGGGTTAAGCATTAAACTAAATAGGCTGTAAGGTGGGAATCTCAAATAATAAAATAGTTTATTTTTTATAATTATACATATTATAATTACAATTACATACAATATATGGCATGATGTAAGTAATTAACCCAGGTTGTAGCTATATTATGTATAACTTAGAATGTCATTTGTTACTAACACTGAGTCATGCACAGTATAGGCCATATTACATCACAGTGTTAAAGTTATACTGTCACTTTATAGCATCGTTATTACTTCTTCTTTTTATTTTTCTGTTACATTCACATGTAGATACAACCATTAGTCAGAGATTTCCTAAAAATATTATTAAACCTTACATGAGTCCCTGTGTTCTGCATTTGGCATGCCATTTGCAAATCCCTCATAAATTGAATGATTGAACATATTTCCTTTAATTATAATCTGCATTCTTTAAGGCAGGGAGCTGCAAGGCTCTCACTGCAGTGGCAGTGATAAATGATCAATAATCTCAGTGTAGTTTGGTGACTGTTACGGTATGCTCATGGTCTAGTGAGATCCCAAATAAAGGCACCTCATGTGTACTCCCACCTCCCTGGGGGAAGCCATGTCCTAGTTAATCTGTAAAGACAAAGGGTAAGTAAGCGAAGAAGCTTGGGAGAAGTTTTCAAGCAGAAGTAATAATATGTGCAAACATGAAGTCAAACGAGCATGGAGAAGAAACTGCAAGGACTTTGGTTCATAAAGCTGGAGTAAGTACAGAGTGCCAGGTAAGGGGCCTTCCGAGATGAGCAGAAGCTAGATTGTGTTGGGCCTTAAGGAGCCTGACTGGAGACTAATTTTGTAGATCCAGCAGATTGTTTCACACTAAATAACTGCACCTTTCTCTAAAGACTCAGACTCAAAAGAGTATGATGAAAATATGCTACCTCTAGCTCTGAGTGCTAGAAAAAAAGAAAAGGGAAAGAAAAAGCAAGGGCAAATCAGGGCATTTCACATCACACCAGGCAAGGTGTAAAGGACACATCAGTGATTAAGGTAGGAGTAGGTTGTTGTAAGAGTCACAGGTCCTCAAAAGCTAGATTCTATCTTACTAGGCCAGAAGAGGGGTAGGTCTTCCAGCAAGGGTCCAAAGCAGGTATAGCAGCAGCCCCTCAGGCCAAATACAAGTCCTTATGTTTCAGGTACTAGACAGGGGCCTTCACCACCTGAGCCTTTCTTCCAGCACTTAAGTGTATAGTTGTGCTCTTACTACAAAGTCACGTGGTGTCCAGTAGTTTCCCTAAACACGTCTGGCAGACACAGACAGGAGCTGGGGCTCTCCAATCAACAACAACAAAAATAATCTACTGGTACTTTTTAAATAATATGTTGTTGTTGTTGTTATGTGCCGTCGAGTCAGACCCGACTCATAGCGACCCCTCCTTGGGTTTCCAAGGCAGTATCACTATGGAAGTAGATTGCCCAACCTTCCTTCCGAGGAGTGGCTAGTGGGTTTGAACCACCAGCCTCCTGGTTAGCAGTCAAGTGCCTTAGGCACTATGCTACCAGAGCTCCCATAAATAATATAACTGTGTTTAAATTTTATACTGACTGAAACCTTAAATTCTAATTATAGCTTGTCAAGCAAATATCATCTGCCAACTTTATTTCTAAGGCAGAGTTTATCAGCTGGTGTGCCATGAATGGGTTATAGGTGTGCCAAGATATTGATGTCTTCAGCCCTTAGAGGGAGCTCTGATGGCATAGTGCCTAAGGCATTTGAGTGCTAACCAGAAGGCTGATGGTTCAAACCCACCAGCTGCTCCTCAGAAGGAAGGTTGGGCGATCTACTTCCATAGTGCTAATGCCTTGGAAACCCAAGGAAGGGTCACTATGAGTTGGATCCAACTCCATGGCAGTGCATTGCGTTGCATTGCATTCAGCCCTTAGAATGGCTGGGTGGGGCCTAGAGCAGCTGAAGTCCCCAAGTTGGTCAACTCCAACTACCAGAAGGAAACTACATTCATTTACCCCAGAATGCTTTATACATGTTAACTGCTATATGTGCCTCAACTGAAAAGATTTGGAGAGCTATAGGCTTCAGATACTTTAGGGGCAGTTTGGTGTTGAAAAGGACTCTGGTGGCACAGTGGCACAGCTGCTGAGAAGTTGGTGGTTGAACCTACCAGCTGCTTCACTGGAAAAAGTTATGCTTCCTTAAATATTTACAGCTTTGGAAACCCTGTGGGGTAGTTCTGCTCTGTCCTGTACAGTTGTAGTAAGTCAGAATCAATATGATGGCTTTTTGTGTGTATGTTGAAAGAAGAGAAAATCTTGTTAGAAATTAGTTTTGTCCTTTGGGATGAGTAGTGAGCCTGTGGTAGAGTGCTTGGCTACTAGCTGAAAAATCAGAGGTGTGAGCCCACCAGCTGCTCCACAGGAGACAGATGTGACAGTCTGCTTCTGTAAAGATTTATAGCCTTACGAATCCTATAGGGCAGTTCTACTCTGTCTTATGGGGTCAGTAGGAGTTGAAATAGACTCGCCAGCAATGAGTGAGCCTACATTCCAAAGAAGGGGAGATTTTCCCAGAGAGCCCTATTAAGACATTTACTAGGAGCTTAGAATATATTCTGTACATGCACTTGGGAGTTACTGAGGGATTTTAAGCAGAAAAGGGACATAATTATTTCTGCATTTTGGAATAGTCATTTTGGCAGTAGGAGATAAGAAAATAAGAATAGGGAGAGGGAGGCAAGACTAAAGGTACAGTCTAGTTAAGAGTCTATTATTCCAGAAAGGCACTGAAAGCCTGAGCCATAATTGTTTCAGAGAGCTGGAGAGAAAGGAACATAATCAAGTGATATTAGAGAGGTAAATGCCACAGAACTTAGGCCTGATTGAATGTGGAAGAGTTGAGACTCTGGCTCAGCTTATGTATGAAGCTGTGGGAATGGGTGGTGGTGCTGTTCACTGGGATGTGGAATGCCAGGGAAGAAGCAAATTTGTGGATACCGGTAAGTTGAATAATGAAACATTAGCTATCAAAATATTTATGTCATCTTGGATCTTCCATGCACTCACACTTGCCTGCTACTCATTCCTTGAATTTATTATTAACTAAA
This sequence comes from Orycteropus afer afer, assembly GCF_000298275.1. Lineage (NCBI taxonomy): Eukaryota > Metazoa > Chordata > Mammalia > Tubulidentata > Orycteropodidae > Orycteropus > Orycteropus afer. Next base: position 2,813,069 of record NW_006921640.1, read on the forward strand.
TATATATGTTTGGTTTATTGTTTGATTTTGTTTTTCCTCCATATTTCTCCTGATGTTATTATTTCCCTAATCAAACGTCTCAGTATACCCATCCACATCTGCCCCCTTTCCTATTTAAGCTGTCTCTTCCTGATAAGTGTCCTTCATTCTCATTTGGCTACTTTTTTTTTTTTTCCCACGACTCTGTAGTAGAAGCTTTTCCACTCTGCCTTGTTAGAATCCTTTTAAGACACAAGCTGGTGGGGCTCACAATAATAGGGGCAAGAACCTTGGGAGAAGCATTGGAACCAAGTAGAAGAGAAAAAGATGAGGGAAGCAGTATGGAGTGGTAGAGGAAGCTCAGGAAGTAATGCCTCCTATGATTAATTCAGAAACAAGTCCCAGCATGGCTACAGCCTGGGCAAGACAGCATTCTGAGCTCTTAAGTGTTGGTGATCATAGTGTAAAGCACCCTCTGCCCTAAGCTTTTGGGTTTTGTTTTGTTTTTTTTTTCTGTTTGTGTGCGAGCACACATGTGTGTGCATTTGTTTTAATTTCGAATGATTTTTATTATGAAAGCAGTAAATATTCACTGTAGAAAAATTATTACCTATAGATAGGCATTAAGAAAAAGATGGACAAAATCCATAATACAGACATCTAGAGATATCCATAATTTAAAACTTTGGTGTGTGGAGGTGTGTGTGATATGAGTATATGTCCCTTTTCCTGTATCTCTCAAAAGCAAGATCATTGTGTACATACTGCATTGTAACATTTTAAAAATTAGCACATTTTGTGCCAATTTGAGAACATACAGGAACACTCATGGCATAGTGGTTAAGTGCTCAACTGCTAACCAAGAGGTCAGCAGTTCAAACCCACCAGCTGCTGTGTGGGAGAAAGATGTGGCACTCTGCTATTGTAAAGATTTATAGCCTTGAAAATCTTATGGGTCAGTTCTAATCTATAGGGTTGCTATGAGTCAGAATCCACTTGATGACAGTGGGTTTGGGAGCTTGCATTTTCAGATCCACCACTTAACCTGTGATGTTTGTAGCTTATGGGCCTGTGCTTATTGAAAGGATTCCTGAAATGCTAAATGTTTGACCCCTGCTGCCTCTAGAATGTAAAGGAGCTTTTCTATCCCACTTCCCCCTCTTGTTCCCCCCTTTTTCTCCTCTTTACCCAAGATCTTGTTCTGATACACTTGTTAGTTTTGCAGAAGTTGTAATTATGCTCCTGAAGGTAAGATGTTTTTTTATTCCCTCTTCTCTCTCTGACTGTCTAAAGTTTCAGGGTAATCAAGGAAAAGAAGAAAGAACTGGCTGTTGAGGGCATGAGACTAGCAGGCAGCTGGTTTTTGGCTTTGTCCCTATAATGGTCCTCCTAATGTCTCTGCTTTTCCATTCCCTGCCTCCACCTTCATCCTGTCGCTTTTCTCTGCTCCTCATCCTGCTTTTCCTGATCTCCTCAGTTCCCTGGTATTACATAATATTCCTGTTATGATCAGTTCCTGTTTTGCCACGGAGAGGAATTGTGACTCTTTCAGGGGAAAACCCTTTCTAACATTAGTAGTGGTTGTTGGTGTCCAATACATGATCTCATATGGGAAACACACTGCTCTGCTGGCCTCTGTTCCTGCCTGAGTCAGCTCACAGATGGCATTACCTTTCGGCCTTGGTTGGGATCTCCTCGGCCTTGTTTCTTCTTTGTGAGTCCAAGATTATTTTTCTCATGATGATAGAAGTGTCAGGCTTCTGTTAGACCAATAATTTAGGGATCACTTTCATGTATACACTGATTCGTAGGGTTATTTTCTACACTCAAGGAAAAGTTCTCAGAGTAGCTTATTAGCAGATGTGCATTCACTTATTATTATGGAAAACATTAAATATATGTAAAAGTAGAGAGAATAATCAAATAACTTATTTATCCATCCCTTAGCTTAACAGTTACCAATTTATAATCAGTCCTGTTTCAGCTATGCTCCCATCTACTCTTCATTCCATTACTGAAGCATAGAAAAGTCATGTCATTTTATCTGTTAAGTATTTCATGATCTATCTCTAAAATATAAAGACTCTTAAACACACACAATCACAATACTATTACCAATACTACAACTAAAAAAATTAACCACAATTTAATAGCATCAAATCCAGTCAGTGTTCCCCCATTGGCTCATAATTATCCTTAGTGTTTTGAATCTGAATCCTACTAAGGTGTGTATATTGCAGTTACTTGATAGTGTTGCGTAAATCTTTTAACCTGTAGGTTCCCATTTTCTCTTCCTTTGTTTCTTACAATTTATTGTTAAAGAAACTTTGTGTACCTTCTCTGACAGAGTGTCCCACATTCTGGGTTTTTTTGTTTGTTTGTTTTTTCTTTAAATGTCAAATATATAAATGCGATAAAATGTCCGATAGAGGTGTTTCTGCTATAACGTAATATATTTGTTCATGAAGGAGATCTGGTGGCGTAGTGCCTAAGGCACTTGACTGCTAACCAGAAGGCTGGCGGTTCAAACCCACCAGCCACTCCTCGGAAGGACAGTTGGACAATCTACTTCTGTAGAGATACCGCCTCAGAAACCCAAGGAGGGGTCATTATGAGTCGGGTTTGACTCAACAGCAGCAAAATTGGACATTAAAAGCAACAGAGTTTATGGGGGAAGTTGAGTAAAAGGCAGACTGGGAAAATTTATGCAGCTTTGTAACTACAGTGAACATACAAAAACACTGATTATTACCACAGGAGATAATTTACACATCTTAAAAATGTTCAGAATGAATGGCGATGTTGACTTGTAAGTGCTGAGGTAATGCAGATGAAATTGGAGCTCTGAGCCAGTGGGTTTGCCATTAGGGTGGATACAGGAGGAAATGCAGTCTTCCCCTAGCTGAGAGCTGTGTAAGGCTGGAGAGGGTGATGTGCCTCTTTGAGGAAGCAGCTCTGGGTGCAAGTACTGTTGCAGGTTGGGTTCCCAGAAGCAGATTGCACAGCAGAAATTAATTAACGTCCATGAAGTTTGTTGGGGAAGGCTTTTGGGATTAATAGCTGAAGATAGGGCCAGGATTGGGCAGGGAGAGAAGTAGGGCTGCAATGAGTCTTCCAGCTCTGGAGCTGTCTGCAGATCCTTAGAAGGGGCTGGGTGTTTCTACTCCTGCATTGACCAGTCTCTGGCTCCAGCCTCTTCTCTGCCCTCAGGTGGCTATTCCCAGGAAGACTGAGAGATGTCAGCCACTGGGGGAATCAGTCCTGAGGTTCGGTGTAATGGTGCAGCACAGCATTCACTGCAGGTCATTTTTATTTTTTAAAAAATAGAGCTAAAGGGGTCCTGGTTGTGTAGCAGTCAAACTGAGAGCTTTTTGTTTGTTTGGTTTGTTTTTTATTTTCTTTCTGTGGTTAGAATTCTACTTACATTGTCCTGGCTCCCACAGCCTGGGAAAAATTTCATATGAGTCACGCAACTTTCACATTATATTGACACCATTCCCCTGTTTACCAATGAAGGATGAGCTACTGTTGTCACAGAACACACTGCAAGACCAGAGTAAGGAATAACAACATGGCCTCTTTACTTTTTCATTGACTTCAGAAAGTATTGATGACATTCATAGCCTTGGCCTTGGTATATTTTTTCGTTCAGGTTTAATTGCCCCAAGAAATGACCTAAAACCGAAGGCTTGCCCCATGGTGGCATATGGTAGATTGTACCTAATTTATTCATCCTATCCCACACAGGGGAGCTCTGATAGCATAGTGCCTAAGGTACTTGACTGCTAACTAGAAGGCTGGCGATTCAAACCCACCAGCCACTCCTTGGAAGGAAGGTTGGGCAATCTACTTCCG
>NW_006921640.1:2817342-2820891 GCF_000298275.1 Orycteropus afer afer
AGTTTCTAGGTATCAAAAATCTTAGCTGACTAAATTATCTTTAATGATTCTTTAAATGTATTGAGAAGGAAACAAACAAGTGGTTAAGAATAATTCTGTTAGGTTAAAAGAATTTTGGGTCTGTGAAAAAATGACTAGGATTATGAGCCAAAGAAACTCATGGAGCCACATACAACCTGTACACCTTCAATGCTAAAATGGACTGCCTTATTCTTGCTGCTGAGCACATGCTGGTTTTGCAGTCTTACCCACTGCCATTGAGTCTATTCTGACTCATAGTCACCCTATAGGACAGAGTGGAACTGCCCCATAGAGTTTCCAAGGCTGTAAATCTTGTGGAAGCAGACTGCATTTTTTTCTCATGGAGTGGCTGGTGGGTTCAAACTGTTGACCTTTCTGGTTAACAACCGAATGCTTTAACCACTATGCCACCAGAGGTTCAAATAAAATTCTTTAATCTAGTAGTGATACATCATCCCAGAATCTATTTAGGTAGCTAATATTACCATCTTTAACTTAATTTTCAAGGCAACTTGTCATAGTACATTGATAGGAGCTCTGGTAGCAGAGTGCCTAAGGCACTTGACTGCTAACCAGAAGGCTGGCGGTTCAAACCCACCAGCCACTCCTCGGAAGGAAGGTTGGGCAATCCTACTTCCGTAGTGATACTGCCTCGGAAACCCAAGGAGGGGTCGCTATGAGTCAGGACCAACTCGACGGCAAATAACAACAACAACGATAGTAGATAAGCACCTCATCTTGACATGGATGAGTATGTACACACATATAGCTGTATATACACAGGCATACATCTGATGTCAGATGGATCTTGGCTGAAAGCAAAGAATAGCAGAGAGATGGTTTTGTATTTTATTGACTACACAAAAGCATTCGACTATGTGGATCCTAACAAATTATGGATAGCATTGTGAAGAATGGGGATTCCACAACACTTAATTGTGCTCATGAGGAACCTGTACATAGACCAGGAGGCTGTCATTCAAACAGAACAGGGGGGCATTGTGTGGTTTAAAATCAGGAGGGTTGTACATCAGGATTGTATACTTTCACCACACTTATTCAATCTGTATGCTGCACAAATAATCTGAAAAGCTGAACTATATGAAGAAGAATGTGGCATCAGGATAGGAGGAAGACTCAATAACAGCCTGCCATACGCAGATGATACAACCTTGCTTGCTGAAAGTAAAGGTGATTTGAAGCACTTACTGATGAAGATTAAAGACTGTAGTCTGCAGTATGGATTACATCTCAAAGAAAATAAAAATCCTTACTGGACCAATAAGCAGCATCATGATATATGGAGGAAAAATTGAAGTTGTCAAAGATTTCATACTGCTTGGATCCACAATCAACACCCATGGAAGCACTAATCAAGACATCAGATGTCATATCGCACTAGGCAAATCTGCTGCAAAAGACCTCTTTAAACTGCTGAAGAGCAAAGATGTCTCTTTGAAGACTAAGGTGAACCTAACCCAAGCCATGGTCTTTTCACTCACATCATATACATGTGAAAGCTGGACAATGAATAAAGAAGACTGAAGAAGAGTTGATGCTTTTGAATTGTGGTGTTGGCAAAGAATACTGAAAAATACCATGGACTGCCAGAAGAACGAAGAAATCTGCCCTGGAAGAAGTGCAGCTGGAATGCTCCTTGGAAGCGAGAATGGCCAGGCTTTGTCTCATCTACTTTGGTCATGTTGTTACAAGAGACCATTCCCTAGAGGAAAATATCATGCTGGCTAAAGTGGAGGGTTAGTGAAAAAGAGGAAGACCCTCAAAGAGTTGGATTCATACAGTGGCTACAACAATGGGCTTAAACACAGCAAGGATTGTGAGGATGGCACAAGACCAGGCAGTGTTTCGTTCTGCTGTGCATAGGGTCGCTATGAGTTGGAGCCAACTCTACGACACCTAACAGCAACAACAACAACAACAATACATAAACACCATAGATTCACAAATTGTTTACTTAAAAATTGAGTGCTACCCTGACCATATACAAGGTTGGCAGACAATATTTCCTCATATGTATTTGTATGTGGTATAAGAATGTCCATATAAACAGAACTAACAGGGGGCAAAGTTATGATAACTTCTTAGCCACAGTCAGCTACCTTCATGGAGTGAGTTGTTGGACCTGTGGGTCATGAGGGACATCATTATGTTATTGACATAACATAAACAGAAACATTGTTCTGTATCTTACTTTGGTGAGTAGCACCTGGGGTCTTAAAAGCTTGTAAGTGGCCATCTAAATGCAGCAATTGGTCTCTCTTCATCTGGAACAAAGAAGAATGAAGAAAACCAAAGACATTTGGAGACAATTAGTCCAGGGGACCAGTAGACCATGTGAACCTCAGCCTATATGTCCATGAGACCAGAAGAACTAGAGGGTGCCTGGCCACCACTGTCAACCTTTAGAAAGGGATCAGTGTAGGAGGTCCTGAATAGAGTGGGAGAACAATGTAGAACAAAACTTAAAATCATAAAAAGACCAGACTTACTGGTTTGATAAAGACCATGGCTTGTGGAACCCCTGAGACTATGGCCCCTAGTTACCTTTCAGGCCTGGAATTGAACTCACTCTTGGGGCTTCCAACCAAACGATAGGCATATAAGGTTAATGTTTACACCAGGTAGATGCACTCCTTACAACAATTGATCATGGGAGATCAGAAAGGCAGTATTTACACAGGAGGATAGTACAGGGGGCAGGAATGCATAAAAAAGAAGGACACAGGGAAGAGGTAATTACAGGAAGGAAGTGGGAAGAAAGCTGTTACATTGTGGGGATTGCAGTCAGTGTCGAGAAACAAAATGTGTATGAACTGCTATGTTGTTAGTATGTGCCCTCAAGTCGGACCCAACTCATAGCGACCCCTCCTTGGGTTTCCAAGGCAGTATCACTACGGAAGTAGATTGCCCAACCTTCCTTCCCAGGAGTGGCTGGTGGGTTTGAACTGGCAGCCCTCTGGTTAGCAGTAAAGTGCCTTAGGCAATGAATTTGCTCTATAAACTTTCACCCAAATGACAATAAAAATTAAAAAAAAAAAAATTGAATGCTAACCATAGGTCAGTGTTGGGAAAAAGTATTTGCATTCAAGATTTTCTTTCATTTTTATTTGGGGTTTAAGAACTTTTGTTCCAGAGAGATTTTAAAAAAAAAAAAAAAAGGGACAGCTTCAACCCCACCTTACTAGGTACAAACCATTCACTTGAGGTTGCTTTGATAAGAACTAATTACAATTAGTACAGCAACTGTTTGTGTATAAATGAGTATTACTGAAGTGCTTGAAGCTATCTGACAGCAGCTCACTTAAGTAATTTAAACATTTCCCTTAGCCTTAGAAATTCTTTGTAATTCAAACTATTGTGTAATTAAATCATGTAGATAATTTATCACCTAAACACCATTTAATGAAGTCTAAGGATCATGACAAATTATGGATAACATTGAGAAGAATGGGAATTCCCGAGCACTTGATTGTACTCATGAGGAATCTGTACCTTGACCAGGAGGCT
>NW_006921640.1:2821736-2824571 GCF_000298275.1 Orycteropus afer afer
TGATACAGTGGCTGCGATGATGGGCTCAAGTATAGCAGGGATTGTGGGGCTGGCGCGGGATCGGGCAGTGTTTCGTTCTGCTGTGCATGGGGTTGCTATGAGTCAGAGACGACTCGACGGCACTTAACAACAACAACAACAAGTTGTCTTTTGTAGATTTTGCCTCTAAAGTAAAGTACTACAGGAGGATTCTGACTTGTTTATTTGTTACACCAGTCCTTCCATGGAGATAATGAAGGAAGAAACTTAAACCCAGCCCTAAAGAATTAGGATTTCACTAATAACCCTAAGTGTAGCTTAGTGTATTTCTTGATGAATATCAGTCATTATATTGTAATCTTATGTAATTCCATTGAAACTACTTTATAACAACCAAAAATTTCTGCTAAGAACACAATCTTTAACAAACCTAAAATTTTATGGAAGTTTTCCAAATAATTTTTTTTGTTCCCTGTAAGATTTAAACTATAAGTTCTTTATGTTTATCAGAAATCGGAGTGCTGGTAGATCTTTCTGTCTGCCAAGGTTCTGTTAATTCTTATCTGAAGCAGACTGAGTCTCTAGGAAGTTCACTCAGTTTTTCTTTCTTCCAACAGCAGTCATCAGTCTCTGCCAAAGAGCACAAGCCTGAAATGGTTTGGCCTTCTTTGATTTGTCATCTGTTGTTTTTTGACAAGTTTATCTTTTCTGCATCAACAAGAGTTGTTTTAAGCAGAGTAGTAGCAGTAATGACATCCAGCCTTAGTAATTTTTGCCCCCTGACATTTGTCCAGGGCCTTTGTAATCTCATTCTGACACTTAAAATCATATTGGAGGTTCTGAGTTTTACTTGACTAGTTTTGGAGCTTTTTGTGAGGCTGAACTCCAAATAGCTTTTAACAAGTAACTTATTTTGCCTTGACTTCAACAAATGAGATTTTGTGGGATTTCTATGTCATGAAACAGAAAAAGCTGACCTAGGGAATCTACTTGCATTTCTGTGTATTCTTGAAAATGGTAAATGGAGTATCAACTTTAAAATATTTACCTAATTCTTATTCCAAAATTGTTGAAGTTTTAGGTTCAAATCTGATTGCCTGCTTATTTTGTGATCCTAAGGCAGTCCACCTGTAAATTTTCATGGCAAGCTTTGTAAAGTTTAACATAAATTGTAATCTGTCATTTAATTTTAGATGATCATCCTCACTCTCATCCCATTTTACCCTCCCTGCTAAAGAGATAAATACATTATTAAGGAGACGGAAATCATGGCGTTCATTTTTATTTTTGTGTTTTACTGGACTTCAGTAACTCAGAATTGGATTAATCAAGATACATGGCTTATCATCTTCATAGTTGGTCACAGTTCATTTTAGATTTCTTTTTAGGGATCCTATAAGGATCTAGAAATATTTAGGCTGACTACCTTAGGGGCACTTTCTTAAAATTAATGGATAAAATCAGCTATCTAAGTTGAAGTTATAATTGAGCCAGAAACTGGGGCTATTTTTCAGTTATATGTGTTTTAAAACTGTACAATCAGGCTTAAGCTTACTCAGCTTTCTTAAGACAAAGCTATATTCTTAGTAATGACTCTGTTCAGTTTAAACCTTCATTATTTCATTGCTTTTCCTCCCAAGTGCTGGTGGTGGTGTTATGTGCCGTGAAGTTGGACCTGACTCACAGCGACCTCTCCTTGGGTTTCCGAGGTGGTATCACTACGAAAGTAGATTGCCCAGCCTTCCGAGAAGTGGCTGGTGAGCTTGAACTGCCAGTCTTCTTGCTAGCAGTCAGATGCCTTAGACACTGCACCACCAGAGCTCCTTAAGGAATAGCAATTTGCTAGATTAAAGTCCTTTTAAGGGAGAAAAGAAGAGCAGACCAGCAAAGGCACAGATCCTTGAGAAAACAAAGAGCCTTTGGGGAGCAGCAAACATCTCTCTCCCTTCCTCCCTTCCTCCTTCCTTCTCTCTTGTCCACTTACAGTGTATTTATTGAAGAAAGTAGGTGGTTTGTACTGTAAAGTTTTCCCACAGTTTAGATTTCGCTAATTGCTCTGGTAGCGTAGTGCCTAAGGCATCTGACTGCTAACCAGAAGGTTGGTGGCTCAAACCCACCAGCCACTCCGCAGAAGGAAGACTGGGCAGTCTACTTCTATAAAGATTTACTGCCTCGGAAACCCAAAGGAGATCACTATGAGTCGGAATCCACAGTGATGCCAGTGAGTTTGGTTAGTTTGGTTTTCCCATGGTGTACTTTAGTATGTTCCTCTGCCTATTGTGTTTTCTGTAAATTGCTACTTGGATATAAAGACTTGATCACAGTCAGATGTGGGAGGGGGCAGACTACTTCTATCAGGAGATGTATAATATCTGGTGGTCTCAATACCTAGATCCAATGGGGCTGTGAAATGGCGATATTCAAATTCTCTCATTTCTTCTTAGTTTATAGCTGGAATAGTTCTATAAATAGACTTATCTTTATTTGCCATTTGATTAACCTGGATACAGTTGGAAAGCTAGAATACATATTGTATTAGTTTCCTTTATTTACCAGTTGCCAAGATAATGAAGAGATTCTCTAGCATTCTTTGAAGTCGACCAATGAGTTTTGTTTTGTTTTTACTTTGTATCTCTCACAGATTGAGCTGTACTTCACGTTTCAATCCATGAAGTTCTTACCTTTATTGATGATCATCTTTTCCATCTTTGGCTAACAGGAACTTCTTCAAGTTGGTTCCTGAGTCCTTTTGTTGTTGTTGTTGTTGTTAAGTGCTGTCGAGTCGTTTCCGACTCATAGCGACCCCATGCACAGCAGAACGAAACACTGCCCGATCCCGCGCCAGCCCCACAATCC
>NW_006921640.1:2825711-2844773 GCF_000298275.1 Orycteropus afer afer
CAGAATTGGAATTACCCATTTCTCCCTGGTTCTTTTTTGTGGTAAATGATATTTGGAGACTACAATATGGGTGTGTCTAGGTCTCTACAATGAACAGAACTATATTTATTTAAAAGAAAAAGTATATCATGAGTTTATACTTATATTGCCAGTTATCAGGGTCAAATTCAGAACCACAGGAGCTTAACCTTATTAATCTACCAATTCTATCCAGATGGCAATAGCTGTTTGAGAGCCTTCTCAAAATAGGTTCAGTAGAATGCTGTTTCCATGGGATATCCATAGATATTATAACAAAAAGAATCCCAAGATCAAATAAGTTTGGGAAATTTTGAAGTGAAACTACTGCGGGACTGGTCACATGAATACACATTATCACATGATAATGTGCATTATGAAATGTGTATTATAAAGCAAAGAGAGGAATATCATAGCTTTACTTCCCAAGCTTATTTTAACAATAAATCTATCTTTGTTTAAAAAAAAAAAAGCTAAGTTACCTAGTGCTATTATAGCACAAATTCAACAAGTATTTCAAAAGAAAGGAGTGGCTTTAAAAAACCTAAAATTTATTTTCTCACAGTTCTGGAGGCCAAAAGTCTAAATGAAGATCTTGACCATGTCAAATTCTTCCCTAGTTTCTGTTGTTTGCCGGTGACCCTTGGCTGTTCCCTTGCTTATAGACAATCCTCACATGTTGTTTGTCTTCCAATGTGTGTGTGTGTATCTGTGTCCATTTTGATCTTTTTATATCTCAACAGTAATTAGGCTTAGGATCCACCCTGCACTGGTATAACCTCAACTGATTAATTGATCATATTTATATTAGATTGCATTATGGAGGTATGTAGATTAACATTCCATTCCATTACAGAAGGTAATATGTTATACTCAAGGCCAACTGTTTTAATCACATGTAACTACTCCGTGACAACAACTAGACTAGCGTTTGGCCAAACCGCTGGGAACAATAGCCAGCTAAAGTGACACATAAAATTAACCATCACAGAATCCATCCCAGTTTTTCATAAAGCAACATGCTGCATTGGAAGAGTGCTACATTAGAAAATAATATTAGAAACAACCTATATGTTTCGGTGGGGACAGATTGAATAAATTGTAGCTGATTCATGCAGTAGAGTCTTGTTGTTGTTGTTGTTATGTGCCATCGAGTGGGACCCAACTCATAGCGACCCCTCTTTGGGTTTCCGAGGCAGTATCACTATGAAAGTAGATTGCCCCATCTTCCTTCTGAGGAGTGGCTGTTGGGTTTGAACTGCCAGCCTTATGGTTAGCAGTCAAGTGCCTTAGGCTTATGCAGCTATAAAAAGGAATATCTACATACTGTTTAAACTAATGTGCAAGATAGATTTTTAAATGAAAAAAAGTAAAGAAATATATAGCTAGCATGGCAGTGCTTATCTAAAAATCTAAAATGAAATAAAGTATAAAATTAGCATATTATTTTAACAGTTTAATGGTTATCTATGGTAGAAAGAAGGACTGAAGTAGAGGAAATAGGGATATACGTGAAACTTGTAATTTGACTGTGAAACTATGTAGTATTTCAAATTATAGACATTATAATTAGAAAATAAAATCAAATTTATTAAACAATCTCAAAAATTGAAAATAAAATGAGACATATTCAACCTGTGTGTTTAGTTACTGGGATAAGCACATAAACTGTTCTATCTGACTTGAAAACAAATGATTTTATGTATGTTCAGGTATTGAGATAAGTACATAAACTGTTCTGACTTTAAAACATAATTTTATTATAAAGCCAAGAATTAAAAAAACTCCAAAAAATATTTGGTTGTGCTAGTGCTACAAGTATTCTAAGACTGTTGTGTGTATATTATGAGAAAAGTGAATAATTGTGTTGGTATCATTGAAAATTGGCATTTTTCAGCATGAATAAAAGAAAATAGATTTAAGATTGAGGAAGCTAATAATAACCCTGTAGTCTTGGGAGCTCTGGTGGCATAGTGCCTAAGGCATTTGATTGCTAACCAAAAGGCTGGCAGTTCAAAGCCACCAGCCACTCCTCGGAAGGAAGATTGGGCATCTACTTCCGTAGAGATACCACCTCAGAAACCCAAGCAGGGAACTGTATGAGTCAAAAACAACTGGATGGCATTGAGTTTGGTTTGATTTTTTTTGAGTCTTGAATTTGAATAGAAGTATATTTACTTTGTTACCAGTTTTAGCCATTGAAAAGGCATAGAAACAAAGACCATTGCAGTCGCAGGGAGTACACCTTCTACCTAGATAGTGGTGATTCTGGATCTGGAGTAGGAAACATACAAACTAATCCTGGACCAGATAGAGAGGAAGCTATCAAATATTAATTAGGCTCATGTCAAAAGATCTCAGGAGCCAACTTGAAGAACTCCCAATGACCAAAGATGGAAAATTTGATCCTCAATAAGGATAATAACTACAATAAATTGAAACATACCAAATACATTTCAATCTATGAGTTCCTAATCATACAAAAATAAAGAGAAGAAGGAGGAAAGGAGAAGAAAGGAAGGGAAGCGAAAGAAAAGGAGAAAGAGAAAGGAACCAAAGGAAATGAAACTCATTAGTCACCCTTTTAAGATACTAGTAAGCTACATCATTATTTTGTAAACTAGTAAATAAGGGGGGGAGGGAGAGAAATAAAGATTTTATGCTGCCTTTCATTTATAATCTGTATGTCTGGGTGACCAAGTAGTAGATGAGAGGAAACAGACTGGATCTGGGCAATGATCTCAAGGGCTGCTAATATCACAAAACAAGAAACATTGTATATATTATGTACCTTTTTATGAAGTGCACATTACCACCTAGGAAGTCACCTCCCGACCCCCAAAATAACAAACCTGAATCTGATCAAGCTTCTAGTTTTAACTTTACAGGAAGTATATGGGACAAAGAAAAATGTTTGCCTAATAGTGGCTAAGACACTTGCCTGCTAACCAGACGGCTGGCGGTTCAAACCCACCGGCCACTCCTCTGAAGGAAGGTTGGGCAATCCTACTTCCGTAGTGATACTGCCTCGGAAACCCAAGGAGGGGTCGCTATGAATCGGGTTTGACTCGACGGCACATAACAACAACAACAACAACAACAATACCACATAGATACAGTTAGCAAAAATGAGATTATAGGAGCACTATTCAGGACAAATGGCTTGGTTTCATCAACACAAAATTGCAAACACAAAAGAGAAGAGATGGGGACCAAAAGCTTAAGAGATACTTAAAAGTCATACCAACTCATCATAATACATAGTAGACTTTATCTGAAAACTGATTCAAAACAAGACAATAAAAGAAATGTGAACACACTAGATTTTTAGTGATACTAAGGAATTTTTGTTCATCTTTTTTATGTGATAATAGTATTATAATTATGAATTTTTCTTAGAGCTATTTTCTTTTACAGATGCATACTGAAAAATTGATAGATAAGTGTATGTGTATATAATTTACTTTGAATTTATGGGAGAGAGTAGGATAATATCATTGGGTATATGATGATAATTTTTGGAACTGAGTCTTGAGTACATTGGCTTCATATTATTATTTTCTTCACTTTTTTATATGTTTGAAATTTTCAAAAAAAAAAGTTTTTAAAAAGATGCCCAAAATTGTATTACTTTCCCATGAGCTTTATTAGAAATAAAAGAGCCCATAACTAATTTTGAATATTTTTTTTTCCTAGTCTAGGTTCTTCTCCAGCAACTGTATTTCTGCCTCTTTTCCCTCCCAAATAAAGGCCAGAATTTCTAAAAAGTTTAATCCTTCTTAAATGGGCAGTTGTGATTTGTTGGAAAATGAAGTTGGTGAGCAGGGACATCCTACTATGTTTGGAAGAGTGTCCTGTAGCCTTGCTTGTTCCTTGGCAATATGCAAATGGAATTATGCTGTGTGAGCAAGAGTGCCCTGGGCCTCAGAAACATCAATTGTCTAAATGGAGGATTGCAAGCTCAAAGAAAGCATTCCCTGTACAGCCTGTCAGAACACCAGGCACCAGATAGGCCTTGTGCTATATGCATGAAGCTTTTGGGAGCAGGACTCAAAGCCAGAAAAGGGTGATACATTCCAACTAGAAAGGAAGTTCTTATAAAAATGTCTGTTATAAAAACGTCTATCCCTCTTGCTGCAGTTTTAACAGAGATGCAAAAAGTATGCGTGTGTGTATGTGTAAAGCAGACTATTTTAAGATATATTTAAAACCTCTATTTTCTTTATTCTACACCCCTCCCTATCTTGCTCCCACCAATCCCCAAGCCACTCACACACCCAGCCCCCCTTAAACTAGTTTAGTTTATTGCCAGTCATGGTGCTGTCGGCTCTGGAAAGTAGCAGGAAAAGCTGATAAGGTGCTGAGGACAGAAATCTCTGGTCTTATCGCTCCATAGCACATGTTGCTGAGAGTGCATCCTTTTCCTGTCCTAGAACAAGAGACATAAACTGACCATCTCCTGGCAGCAAGGACTTCAAACAGGGTTTTGAAGGCTGCTTCTACTTTCTGTAAGAGCCAGAGAGGAGATAGTGGGTCATTGCTTTCTTTTTTGCAAAATTGTTTTGGTACTGGTAAAAAATTTCTTTGTCTTCTGAATCAGAAAACATAACCTTATGATAAGACACTCATTAAAAAGAAGAAGAAGGAATGAAAAGAGAAAGGGAAGGAAAATAAGAAAAAGAAAAGGAAGAAATGAGGAAACATGGGAACACTTCCAAAACAACCAAATGGTTGTAAGTCAATGGGCTGTTTTATTTGGTTAAAGTTTTGCCAGGACATAGGTTTGGCCTGAAAGGATTAGATTTGGTTATTCATTGTTGACATATTAAGCAAATAGTTTGAAGAGATTTTGTGATAAAAAGTTGACACACAGATGGCCTGATGCTACTGGAGAAGAATGAAATATTGGATCATTTTTCCTTCTATCCTTATCTTTTATCTTTATATCCTGCCAGGAAAACAGAAATAACATTATCTCCCGATTTTCATCCTGTGTAGTAATGAAAATAGGATTAAGGGGACTCTTCCTTTGGATTAGAATATGAGGGATGGCTAACTGAACAGATAATGCTTTGCTTCTCATTTTCTATTCTGAAGGGAATATTGTAGAAACCCTGAAAGGTTTCTGTGTATTACCATTTCCCTCTTGGTCCTCACCCTGGTCTAAGCAAGGAGGGCCTGGTCAGGTAATCATGAAATCATCTTCAGTCATCTGTACCTTTAAAGAAGATCCAGTTTGCAACTTGAGACATTATGGTTTGGGGAAGATCAGGCTTGAGACTTTCTTGCCCTTTTTAGAAGAAAATAGTTTGCTGGACAATTTTGTAAGGCTGTCAGTTGTTGAAATTGAGTTACCAGTTGAAATGCCAAAAGCTAAGGCTCACTGGTGGCACAGCAGTTAAGCACCCAACTGCTAATCCAAAAATTGGCATTTCACACCCACCCAGCAGCTCCTGTGGGTGAAAGACTTGGCAATTTGCTGTCATGAATATTAAAGGCCAGAAAGCCTTGTGGGGCAGGTCTGTTCTGTCACATGGAGTCAGTGTGAATCAGAATTGACTCAGTGGCACCCACCAACAAGGACGACTTTAAGAATTGTATATATTATTGCAGTGTAGTGTTGTTGTTATGTGCCGTCGAGTTGGACCCGGCTCATAGCGACCCCTCCTTGGGTTTCCGAGGCAGTATCACTACAGAAGTAGATTGCCCCATCTTCCTTCCGAGGAGTGGCTGGTGGATTTGAACCACCTGCCTTCTGGTTAGCAGTCAAGTGCCTTAGGCACTATGCTACCAGAGCTCCCATTGCAGTGTAGTAAATTATGACCCTTATACCTTACTCTTTGTGATTCCCACAGAATGGTTGGGTGGGACTATGCAAATATGCTGTTTGTTGCCCACGAAAGACATTGACAACTTCCTAATGATGCATATAAGGTGTATGGTACCATTGTGGGGAGTGGTACCATGCAGATAAGGGCATTGAACCTAAACAAAGAGATTGATCAGTTTGTCATCCTCCTAGGCTTAAAATGAACGGTCCCAGAGGCAGAAAGGGGATACTTCTCTACCTACCACCACGAAAGAAGAGCTGAGAGTGGAGTACATCCTTTGCAGCTGAGGTCTGGGCATTAAGAACCTCCTAGACCCAGGAGAGAGAGAGAGAGAGAGAGAGAGAAAGCTGTAACACCAGAGATGGTGTAAGAAGTGTTGGCAGAGAAACAGTGGCAGCAGAATCAGGAGACTGGTACAGGATGGCACTGTGGGTTTCCCAGCCCATGGAGTAAGATGGTCACACTGGGTGCTGTGGCTTTCTGGCAGAGTGTGATGTCTAGTTGAGGAAGCTAGGTGTATACCAGCCCATCAGCAGGAGATCTGAACTCCTTTGGGCCGAGGCTTACTCGCAAAGTGGGGTGCCCCTGGATACTTACTGGCAGTTCTGAAGAGTTTTGTAACACTTGCCTAAGGAGAGCAGAGGCTGGCCCAAGGGACCTAAGAGGCCTGAGGGGCCAAGGACCTGGGAGAGCTGAGTATGGCTGAGAAGAAGCTGTCCTGATGGAAGAACTGTCTTGAGTCCTTCCTGATCCTGAATTGTAACCTGTTACTTCCCTAATAATCCGTATAATAGTGAATATTATCTGTGGGTTCTGTGTGGCCTTTGCAATGAATTATCAAGCCCAGCAGAGGAGTACAGAGTGACATTAAAGGGATGACAGGTGTTGGTCGGAATTGGTAAAAAGGTTGAGGTTGAAGAGAGAGGTATGTCTGACCTGCTCCAAAGGAATCAGCTTTGAGCTGATGCTGGTGATGATTCACCTCACCCTTTGCGAAGTTAGAGGAGGTCAGATGCCTGTGCCGTGCCATCATTTCTACAATTATAATATTGAAAGAACAATGTTATTCTTGAAAACTTGTTAGGTTCATGTTGGGTGCTGTGAAATTTTCTAGGCTATAATGAATGTTAGAAATGTAATAGAGGTTAAAAATCATTGCTGCTGTTTTTCAAACTATATCCCAGACCAAACACTGCTGTCAAGTCAATTCTGACTCATGGCAACCCCGTTGGGATTCCAAAATGGCAAATCATTACGGAAGTAGATTACCCCATCTTCCTTCCACAGAGCAGCGGGTTGATTTGAACTGCCAACCTTCTGGTTAGTGGGCAAATAAATGCCTTAGGCACTGCACCACCAGAGCTCTATAAAAGCCCTAAATTCCTCAAAGATGGCTCTAGGGCTTTTGCTAGGGCAAAGGAGGATTAGAGCATGAGCTTTAACTCACATCAGCCAAAGCTCCCCAGATGTGTTATGCATATTGGCCTTATGTTTAAGATAATTTGAAGGAAAGGCACGCAATCCCAAAACAGTGCTTGAAAGAGTCACTAAGTTGTTGTTGTTGTTGTTAGGTGCTATCAAATCAGCTCTGACTCATAGTGACCCTGTGTACAACAGAACGAAACAGCACCCAGTCCTGTGCCAGCCCCACAATCCTTGCCATATTCGAGCCCATCGTTGCAGCCACTGTGTTAATCCATCTCATTGAGGGCCTTCCCCTTTTTCGTTGGCCCTCTACTTTACCAAGCATCATATCCTTCTCCAGGGAATGGTCCCTTCTGACAACATGACCAAATAGGTTAGACTAAGTCTGGCCATTATCTCTTCCAAAGAGCATTCCGGTTGCACTTCTTCTGGGACAGATTTGTTCATGCTTTTGGCAGTCCATGGTATTTTCGGTATTCTTCAGCAATACCATAGCTCAAAAGCATTAACTCTTCTTTGGTCTTCCTTGTTCATTGTCCAACTCTCACATGCATCTGAGGCGATTGAAAATACCATGGCTTGGGTTAGGTGCACCTTAGTCTTCAAGGAGACTTCTTTGCACTTCAGAACTTTAACGAGGTCTTTTGCAGTAGATTTGTCCAGTGCAATACATCATCTGTGTCTTGACTGCTGCTTCTATTGGTGTTGATTGTGGAAACAAGTAATATGAAATCTTTAACAACTTCAATGTTTTCTCCGTTTATTGTGATCCTGCTTACTGGTCCAGTTGTGAGGATTTTCATTCTCTTAATGTTGAGATGTAATCCATACTGCAGACTGAAGTTTTTAATCTTCATTAGGAATTGCTTCAAGTCATCCTCACTTTCAGCAAGCAAAGTTATGTTGTCTGTGTATCGCATGTTCTTCATAAATCTTCCTCCAAACTTGATGCCATGTTTTTTTCATATAGTCCAGTTTATGTGCTCAGCATACAGATTGAATAAGTATGGTTATTCCCTGTCTCACTCCCTTCCTGATTTTAAACCATGCAGTATCCCCCTGTTCTGTTCAAATGGCAGCCTCCTGATCTGTGTACAGGTTCCTGATGAGCACAGTCAAGTGTTCTGGAATTCCCATTCTTCTCAATGTTATCCTTTATTTGTTATGGTTCACACAATCGAATGCTTTTGCATAGTAAATAAAACACAACTAAAATCTTTCTGATATTCTTTGCTTTCAGCCAAGATCTATTTGACATCAACAATGATAGCCCTTGTTCTCTGTCATTATACTGCTGCAACCTTTTTTTCATTATCTTCAGCAAAGTTTCACTTGTGTATGATATTAATGATACTGTTTGATGATTTCCACATTCTGTGGAATCACCTTTCTTTGGAATGGGTACAAATATAGATCTCTTCCAGTCAGTTGGCCATGTAGTTGTCTTCCAGATTTCTTGGCATAGACAAGTGAATGACTCCAGGGTGGCATCCGTTTGTTGAAACTTCTCAGTGGGTGTCCCATCTGGAGTTTCTGGAGCCTTGTTTTTCACTGATTCCTTCAGTACAGCTTCGCCTTCTTCCTTCAGTACCATTGGTTCTTGATCACATGCCGCCTCCTGAAATGGGTGAACATCGACCAATTTTTGGTAGAGTGACTCTGTGTATTCCTTCTGTCTTTTGATGTTTACTTCATCATTCAATACTGTACCTGTAGAATCTTTCAATATTGCAACTCGAGGCTTGAATTTTTTCTTCAGTTCTTTCAAGTCAGTAAGTAGTCTTCTTTATTTTGCAGATGATTCCGTTTGAGACCCACAAAGGCCAGTAACTTGTCCAAAATCACATATTCTATCACTGGGTGAGTCAGGCCTATAGATATTATTTTACAGCAGTACTACTCTGAGTATGATCCACAGACCAGTCCATCACAAGATAAGGACAGAAATTGAGAGTAATTATTTAGAGGTTTTTATTTCTTGTTGTTGTTATGTGCTGTTGAGTCACACCCGACTCTTAGCGACCCCTCCTTGGGTTTATGAGGCCGTATCACTATGGAAGTAGATTGCCCAACCTTCCTTCTGAGAAGTGGCTGGTGGGTTTGAACCGCCAGCCTCCTGGTTAGCAGTCAAGTACCTTAGGCACTACACTACCATGGTAGTTTTATAAATTTGGACTTTAATGTCTTTTTTTAGGTTTCCTTTTCCAATAAATATGTTTGTATTTTACATATTGTCCCAAGATGTATTGAAGGTTTTTAAACAAACAGAAATATTTATGCACTGGTCCCTTAACCTCTGATAGTTTGAGAAGTACTGTTTATAGGGCACTGAATTTTCACAGAGGTCAGTCAGTTAGGTCCCCCAGTTAGGGACCACATACATGAACTGGCCCATCTATGACATGGAGCACCAATCTTGCTTACTTACAAACAATAAGCGACTCTTACTTACTTAGAATCTTTTTGGATTCTGAGTAGGTAGGGAAATAGAATTTTTGTTCTTTTTTCCCTTAAACTCTTAGTATTTTATCTTTCTTGCTTATAAAATGAAAAATAGTATTGCTTACATAAAACTAAGAGGTCCTTATAGGATTAAAGATGTTTGAGAATGTATAGCAGTAATAATGTTTATTCTTTATAAGCTCTTTGCAGTTATAATCTTAATTTAATTATTTAGGTTTTTTCTGAAAGGAATTGTTTTGTGGTGGTGGTGGTGGTGGTGGTTGTTTAGCTTCTGCCTATTTTAACATAAATTCTCCCATTCTGTTATTTTGGGATCATTTACAATTATTTTATCGCTCATTGAGTTCAGAATTTAATTTACTTCACTAATTTCAGGAGCTCTGGTGGTGCAGTGGTTAAGGAATTCAGCTGCTAACCAAAAAAAGGTTAGCGGTTTGAACCCACCAGCCACTCCACAGGAAAAAGAGGAGACAATCTGTTTCTGTAAAGATTTACAGCATTGGAAATCTTATGGGGCTGTTTTCCTCTGTCCTATGGGATCACTATGAGTAGGAGCTGATTCCGTGGTGGTAGCTTTCATTTGGTTTTGGAATTTCATTATCCTTTAAACCGAATTATTTTGCCACATTTACTGCTAAAAGGTTTTTTTTTTATTATTATTATTTTATTGTGATTTGGGTGAAAGTTTCCAGAGCAAATTCATCTTCTGCTAAAAGTATTTTTAAGATATTATTTCCTACATTAATTTTGGGAGCTCTGGTAGCATAGTGCCTAAGGCATTGACTGTTACCTAGAAGCCTGGCAGTTCACACCCACCAGCCACTCCTGGGAAGGTTGGGCAATCTATTTCCATAGTGATACCCAGAGAGAGGTCGCTTCGAGTCGGATCCAACGCAATGGCAGTGCATTTGTTTAGACGTTAATTTTGGGGATTCACATGGAGTCATCATGAGTCAGAGTTGATTGAACAGTAGCTGGTTTGAAGAGAGGGGAGATATTTTTTTCTTCATGAACTTTATTAACATAAATTGATTTACCTTTCTCTTAAAAATAATCATGGCCATTTATGCCTCATTTTAGAATACTAGATTCTCTGAAATCTTCAAAAAAATGCTGTGTATTCTATAATAAGGAAATTTGGATTGTGGAGTAGAGATGGCAGAGACAGAGCCCTCTCCAAAGCTCTGCCTCTGCTCTTTGAGTTTCAAGTACTAGCCTTCAGCTACTTAAAGAGGCTGTTTGTCCTGCCTCTAGAGCACAAGGAAGAAAACTGGTTGACCTAGAATTATAAAATACAGTCAATTTGGATTATTTTTAGACTTCATTCAAAGAAGTTGGTACCTATATCACATTGATCATTTCTGGCTTTGGAGGAGCCTCGTTTATCTTATAATGGCCAGTGTGTTGTGAAGTGTTGTCACATGAGTCACTGCAACTTTCCAAGCCTTAGGACCTTTCAGGGAGGCAGGAAGCCTGCTGTTCTTTTTCTTTCCCCTCATTTTCCCTAGAGGCTATATGACTCTTGTCAGAATTTCTGATGTCAGTTACTTGAGAAATTGTTGCCATAGAGAACCATCCTTTTAAAACATGTTTGTGTTGGCTTTTTTAAATGAGTGGTAATTGGGGCAGCTGACTAGGCAAATGGAAGATAAATAAATAAAATGAACAGCTTTGTTAGCATTGGCCTTCGTATGAAGAATTTGGCATTATTTCTATTTCTCTACTATAGTCCAGCGAGATAAGCTCTGTCCCCCTCCCCCAGTTCCCCTTTATCTTCTCTGAAGATGTCTAGTTTATTTGTCTGCATCTGTAAATTCCAAGCAAAGTTTTAATGCCGAATTATTAGAATGGTATCTCTGCGTACTTGTAGTATTATTGAGAGTTCTCTTTGCTATCAGGTCACTTCATAACCAAACTTTTTCCATGTCTACCATCCTTTGCTGCTCAAAAATCGGCAGCAGTTAGCAGCCTCTCTACTGTTTGCTAGAGTCCATGTGCAGACAGTTAAGACAGCTGCTAACTGAAGGTTGGAGTTCATG
This sequence comes from Orycteropus afer afer, assembly GCF_000298275.1. Classification (NCBI taxonomy): domain Eukaryota; kingdom Metazoa; phylum Chordata; class Mammalia; order Tubulidentata; family Orycteropodidae; genus Orycteropus; species Orycteropus afer. The sequence goes on from NW_006921640.1 coordinate 2,837,488, forward strand.
TCTGCCCAGCAATGCCTCAGAAGAAAGGCCTAGCAGTCTACTTTTGAAAAATCAGTCATTGAAAACCCTATCGAGCAAAGTTCAACTCTGATACAAATGGGATCTCCATGAGTCAGAGTCAGTTCGATGGCAACTGGTATTTTCTACTTACTTGCATAATTTACTAAGTGGGCATTTTATCTCTGTTAAGAGGCGGAGACTAAGAACTTCATCAAGGCTCAAAGAGCCCTCCAAATCAAAAATAAAACAAAAAGTTCCTCAAAGTTTCTAACATTTCCAAAGATTAGCAGTACAATACTCATAACAGCAGATCACATTTTATAATAAATTTTTCATTCATATATTCATTCAAAAAATATTTACTGAATACCTACCTGCTATATACCAGACATTGTTCTAACATTCAGGTATAACAATATTTAAAACAAAATCCCTACTCTCCTGGGGCTTTCATTTAAGTAGTTGAAGGAGGCAGTTAAAAAAATGTCAGGTGGTGATGTGTGCTAGGAATAAAAATAAAGCAAAGTAGTGAAATAGAACATGATGGGAAAAGAGTACTACTTTATATAGAATGGTCAGGAAAGACCTGTCTGATAAAGCAGCCTTTGAGCAGAGACCTGAAACAGGGAGGAGTGGGCCAAATTGATATCTGGGGGTAGAGCATTTTGGGCAATGGAAAAAGTAGTGCAAAGGTCCTGAGGTATGAAGGTTCTTGGCATGTTCAAATTGTCAAGAGGCCTGCTTGGTTGTTGCTGAGTACAAAAGAGAGGAAGGAAGTGATTCAAGGAGGCTTCAGAAGGTCAAAACATTTTAGGGCTTTGAAGGCCATTGTAAGGACTTGAGGTTTTGTCTTTAGTGAAAATGGAAGCCCTTGGAAGATTTTGAGCAGATGGATAACATGATCCCACATACTTTAAAGTAATCTCCCTGGATGCTGTGTAGACTAGGCTGTAGAGAAATAAGGATAGAAGCATAGTGAACAGTTTGGAGGCTTTTAATACAGTACAGGTGAGAGATTAGGATTATAGTGTCAGCAATAGTGAGAAACAAATGATTCAGGAAATATATTTGTTGTACAGATATTTAGATATAGCTACCTAAAGAACAACATTTCTATTCTATATTTCTGTATTATATGTTGGATGATTGATTTATGCTGCAAGCAAATAAATAGCATTTTAATTAGCCTGTATGGGCTTATTCTCCAACAAAAGTATGGGTCTGATGACTCCATCTGGACAACCACTCTGCTCAGTTTACAGGATTTATAGAAGCAATAGTTACGTAGTTCACAATATATTTTGAAAATATTTATTCTAGCCACAATGTTGTTGTTAGTTGCTGTCAAGTCGATTCTGACTCATGACATACAGTGAACTGTTCCATAGAGTTTTCAAGTCTATGGCCTTTTGGTAGCAGATTGACAGGCCTATCTTCTCTGGCACCACTCAGTGGGTTTGAACTACCAGCCTTTCGATTAGTAATAAAGTGCTTAAACATTTGCACCACCCAGGGACTCCTCATAGCCACAGTAGCATTTATTATTGCCTCTATTAGTTGGGATGTGAAAATAACCTTATGGTGAATTGTCAATTTGATATTTGTCAAAATCAGATTTTACAAATATGTTTTTTCTAGTGAATCAATCTTAATTGTGCCCAAGATGCCATATCACATCCCATTTATAAGAAATCAGTTAATTCAGACTTCCTCATGGGGGAAATTTATTTTAAATTACTAATCATAAAGAATTGATTTAGTCACTATTTTCAATAAAACATTTAATTATGTGATGAAATTTTAATGCATACATTCACAATTTAAGAATAGATTATGTAATTTAGAGGTAGAAAGATTCTAGGCCAACTTTCTTTTCTTCCTCATAGTTGAAGAAACCAAAGATTATATTAACCTGGATACATAGTGGCAGCATCAGAGTGGGATTATTTCTATTATTTCTTTACCCATGGGAGGATAAAAATAGGGACAGGAGATCACAATGATGTCTGAAAAGAAGTAGAAAATAGTAACTGTTAGCTAACATTGAACTTGGAGTCTGGGAGGAGTGCAGTCCCTACTTTGCCAGAAAGTTCCTTCCTGATTTTCTTCATCGTTCTTCTGGAGGATTTATACTGTGTATTATAAAGATAGGAACATATGCTGATTTGGTTGTTTCATTTGCCAACACTAATTTTAGCAGATATTTGCAAAGTCATTGAAAGGTGAACCATGTTTAGGAATAGGTTAAAACAAACACACACACAAAAAAAAAACAAGCTGCTGTACTATTTTATCTAACAAAATCAATATTATAGATATCACCAAATGTGTTCTCTTTGGAAGTTCAAATCTAGCTTGAGAACAGACCAAACATCTCTTTGCATAAACATACCAGTTACCAGGGGCTATCAAGTCAACTTCAACTCATGGTGAACCCCTCACGTACCAAATAGAATTATGCTCCATCCGGCTTTTGAGAATCAACAGGCCTTCTTTGAGGCACCTCTTGGTAGACTTGAACCTCCAGCCTTTTGGTTAGCAGCTAAGTGAATTAACCATTTGTGCCACCCAAGTACTAAATAAATATTTGTTAACTAATTAATAATATTTCCTAGATTGTTGTTGTTGATAGGTGCTGTTGAGTTGGTTTTCACTCAGCAATCCTGTGTACAACAGAATGAAACATTGCCCAGTCCCACACCACCCTCACAATTGTTGCTGTGCTTGAGCCAGTCGACACAGCCACTGTGTCAGTCCATCTTGTTGAGAGTCTTCCCCTTTTTCACTGATCCTCTACTTTACAGGCATGATAGATATCTTTCTCCAGGGAATGGTCCTTTCTGACAACATGACCAAAGTACAAGAGACAAAGTCTGGCCATTCTTGCTTCTGAGGAGCATTCCGGCTATACTTCTTCTAAGACAGATTTGTTTGTTCTTCCCGGCAGTCCGTGGTGTTTTCAGTATTCTTCGCCAACACCACAATTCAAAAGTATCAGTTCTTCTTCAGTCTTCCTCATTGTCCACCTTTTTACATGCATATGAGGCTATTGCAAATACCATGGCTACACCTTAGTCTCCAAAGTGACATCTTTGCTTTTTAACACTTTAAAGAGGTGTTTTGCAGCAGATTTGCCCAGTGCACTTAGTTGTTTGATTTCTTGACTGTTGCTTCCTTTGGGCATTAATTGTGGATCTAAGTAAAATCCTTGAAAACTTCAATCTTTTCTGTGTTTATCATGATGTTGCTTACTGGTCCAGTTGTAAGGATTTTTGTTTTCTTCACGTTGAAATGTAATCCACACTGAAGGCTGTAGTCTTTGATCTTCATTAGTAAGTGCTTCAAGTCTTCTTAATTTTCATCAAGCAAGGTTGCACCATCTGTATATCGCAGTTTGTTCATGAGCCCAATCCTGAACAATCATGTTTTTCTACATGTAGTCCAGCTTCTGGGATTATTTGCTCAGCATATAGATTAAGTAAGTAGGGTGAAGGGTTACAACCCTGACACACACCTTTTCTGATTTTAAAACAAGCAGTATCCTCTTGTTCTCTTCAAATGGCAGCCTCTTGGTCTATGTACAGTTTCCTCATAAGCACAATTAAGTGTTCTGGAATTCTCATTCTTCACAACATTATCGATAATTTGTTAGGATGCACACAGTTGAATGCCTTTGCATAGTCAAAAACAACCACACAGCTAAAATCTTTCTAGTATTCTCTGCTTTCAGCCAAGATCCAGCTGACGTCAGCAATTACATCCCACATTCCTTGTCCTCTTCTGAATCTGGCTTGTATTTGTGGCCTAGATTAGTGATTTTCAAACTTTCATTTGCATACAAATCACTTGGGAATCTTGTTAAGGGCAGATTTTGAGTCATAGGTCTGGGTGGCCTGAGTACCTGCATTTTTAAGAAGCCTTCAGGTTATGGTTCTTGTGATAACTAATGCCAGCCTTGTGTGCTACAGGATTTCACCTCAAGTAGCAGGGTTCTATCAGCAGAATATTGCTACTAATTAGGTAGGTAAAGGAAAGACATTTTTTAATCTCTGCAATCATGTTTTAGAGCAAGAGTTGGCAAACTTTTTCAGTAAAGGGTCAGATAGTAAATATTTTAGGCTTTGCAAGGCAGAAGGCAAAATTGAGGACATTATGTATACTCATACAATTAAAGAGAAAACAAATTTCCACAAAATTTTTACTGATGAAATTAAAAACTTTGTGGACACTTATATTTGAATTTCATATAATTTCCACATCATGAAATATTTTGATTTTTTTTTTTTTTCTTTCAGTCATTTGAAAAAAAAAAACAAAAACATTCTTAGCTTGCAAACTATACAAAAATAGTCAGTGGGCTGCTTGCCACCTTCTGTTCTAGAGAAAACCATCCTGAAACCTCTGCATAGTGGGCTTGGAAGACATCCTGTGGATACCTATAACCTGTTTGTATCCACATACACAGTTTTCCAATTGAATTGCTATATAATTCTAGTTGTATTGTTATAGCTTTGATTATTAACACCACTTCACATCAAAACTTCTTTTCAATTAGTGGGGCTTTTATTTGTTTTTAACTTTTGTGATACTATTACTAAAAGTGATTGTGTCTGTAAGGCAAATTCCCTAAGACTCTGGTATCACTGAAACTGTGTGTTTAGCCTAACTGCAGATGTGGATGATTGGGAAAGTATAGAGTTTCACGCTTGAATAAACTTTTTTGTTAAGTAGAAAAATAACTTGTTTGCAGCAAAACATTGAATGTTTTTAACTATTTAACTATTTACTAGGCAAATGTGTGTGACCAGGAAGGTGCCATAGAAGAGAGGAAAGGAAATGCCAACATACTGGCACAAGTACAAGTGTATGCTTTCTAACTGTTTTTATTGTCACTGCTTAGTTAACCTTCAATTTTTATTACCCATTTTTATTACTCCCAAGAATCAAAAACTTTCTCAGGTTGTGTTTGCTGCTCAAGATACAACGTGTGCTGCACCTTCTGGTGAAATTTTATCCAGCTGTTCACCCTGTGCAACCTACTTTATTGCTTGTGTTCAGCTAAGTCACACAGAAAGAATATGACAGTTGCCATAGAATGCATGCTGCTTTTTTTCCCCCCCCCCAATTTATCTATCTCCTGAAAGGTGACTGATAACTTGTGGAATAATGGACCAGATAGAGAAATTAATGGGTTGTTTTGAGTTCCTATGTTCTCTCAATGGATGGGAAGAAGATATGCTACAAAATACTGGTTCTTCCTCCCTACCCTTACGAGCACCCGCTAGTCATTTCAGTTGCCTGAAGTACAGACAAATACATGCTGACAAATGGAAATACTGTTCAGTTGGTGACAGTGGCAGTGCTTAACAGCCTTGATCCAGTTAGATTTCATTGAGACCTACCATACATTTGTTCCTCATTCTAGAGGTTGTGCTAAGTATAAATGATACAGAGATGGTCTCTATCCTTAAGGAACTTATAACTTCCTTGCAAATATCCTTGCAAAGCAAATTATATGCAGACAAACAAACAAACAAACAAAAAAAAAAATAGAAGCAATCAATTGCTAATCATAGTTAAAAAAAAAGAATGTTCCACAAGGGACCAGGCTTGTTGAAGGAGGCAATCTTGCACATGATCTTCAAGAAGGTGATGCACATGACTAAGTATCAGGGATCTGGAAAAACATTGTGGGCCAGAGTAGTAGTGGCTGAATGAGCACACCCTGCCCTCTCTATTGGAGAAGGTTTAAAGCACACACCAAACACCAGTGGGTCTCAGCATTACCATCACAAAATCACTTTGTACCCTAATTTATCTCTATCAAAAGTGGTGGGGTACAATTTCTAACTCCCAGGAATATGTCAAGATATAATTTGTGTTTGTTACAATTTGTTTTTGTCTGAACCACCTTGCTGAAAAGTTTGAAACATGTTCTTTGACATTTTCAAAGAACAAAATGTTCTTTCAAACTACTCACCTGCCAAACTTAAGGTTTCACAGACTAATCTAAGACAAGCTGATGACTGCCAGGCTGTGGTAGAAGTGAATATTTGTCCATCACAAGCAATAGCCATCACAACTAATAACCCCAATTGCTACATCCATTACCCTTGAGCTCCGGACGTCTGTATTTTCTTTCAATGAGAAAAGTGAAAGATTACTGTTGCAGCATGATCTCTGTGTCTTAACATGGAAATGAAAAAGCTTTCATCGTCTTGTCACTTACGAGGATCAGCAGTACTATATGAGAAAAGATGGTGAACTGAAGAGTTTGCCTTTGAAACCCCACTGCTTGACTGGTAGGTTTATCATAAATAGTAAGATTTCATGGTTATGGTGCATCTGCCCCAAGCACCTCAATAAATTCTCTATCCGAATTTCTTCATTTCCTTACCCCAAAAGATACTGACAGCATTCTTCTGCAAATAAAAAAGAATGTCCCTTATTTGGGACGTTTTATTGTTAATCCACCTCATTGTACATATTTGAATGACATGAGAGTGAAATCCTCTGTGAATACCAAAGAGCTTGCACAGATAGCTCGTTGCGATGTAAAACTTCTAGATGGAATACTAAAAAAAATAAAAGAATAAGCTCGCAATTTTATAGGTATTAGAGAAAACTTGACATGCATCATTTTGGGTATCTTTCAGAGGCTATTGGTGTTGTAGTTGATATTTTAAGGGTCTCTGCTAAGTCTTGTTTCTTTTTGCATTCACTCCTTTTTCTTACTCATAGTAATTAAGAATTGCCAGAGATAGGTTTAGGCTCTCATATGTTCTAGCTCTGCTCTTGGCACACAGTATATACCAGGAACCACTGAATCTACCTTTTGCTGATGAGAAAATTGGGATAAAGAGAGTTGACAGTGAAGTGGAGGACACTGACACAACGTAATCAACTCTCTGCATTGGGAGTGTTCCAGTGGAAGTAGATAGAATATCTGTCTAAAAGGGATTTTTGCCTTAGGTGGAAGGGTGGGGCTGGTTTTTACTTCCTGCCTTGAAATAGTCCCTCTTTGTCAAGTGAATTTGTAGGCTAATTTGAGGGGTAGGGGAAGGAGTATTACACTCTTATGCCTGGTTTCAGGCTACTTTTTATTGCAAACTGAATAATAACAGTTTTTTTCTGTTTAGAAAGTATTTTTATTTCTGTTGACATTTCTTCTAAATAAAACTTTTGGAGGAGAGTTCCGGCAAGATGGCGGACTAGGCAGAAGGATTGAACAGACCCTCTTCAACAAAGAAAAGGGAAACCAATTAACACAGACACAGAAGATAATC
>NW_006921640.1:2863745-2866105 GCF_000298275.1 Orycteropus afer afer
ATGGTCTCTAAATTCAGGAGGGTTATATTCAAGATCATATGTTGGCTCTTGTGAACTTGTTTTAATTGTCTTTAACTTCAAGTTGAACTTGCATATCAGCAGTTGATGGTGTGTTCCACAATCAGCTTCTGGCCTTGTTTTGGCTGAAGATATTGAGCTTTTCCATCACATCTTGCCACAGACGTAGTCAGTCTGATTCCTGTGTATTCCACCTGGTGAAGTCCACTTGTATATCTGCCGTTTGTGTTGTTGAAAAAAGGTATTTGGAATGAATAGGTCATTGGTCTTGCAAAATTCTATTATGTGATCTCGACCATTATTTCTGTCACCAAGGTTAAATTTTCCAACTACCGGTGATTCTTCTTTGTTTCCAACTTTTTATTCCAGTCACCAGTGATAATAAACACATCCTGATTGCATATTTTGTCAATTTCAGACTCCAGAAGTTGATAAAAATCTTCAGTTTCCTCAATTTTGACTTTGGTAGTTGGTGCACAAATTTAATAATAGTTGTATTAACTGGTCTTCCTTGTAGGCCTATGAATATTATCCTATCACTGACAGCATTGTACTTCAGAACAGATCTTGAAACATCCTTTGTGATGATGAACACCACACCATTCCTCTTCAAATTGTCACTGTCAGTATAGTAGACCACATGGTTGGCTGATCCAAAAGCAATTTCAGCTCACTGATTCCTAGGATATCAATCTTTATGTGCTCCATTTCATTTTTGGCAAGTTCCAATTTTCCTAGATTCATACTTCTTATATTCCATGTTCCAATTATTAATGGATTTTTGCAGCCTTTTCTCCTCAATTTGAGTCATGCCATGTCAGCAAATGGAGGTCTCGAAAGCTTTATCTTATCCGCATCATTAAGGCTGGTTCCATTCTGATGATGCAGCTCATTCCTGGTCCTGTTTTGAGAACCTTCCTACCTAAGTGGCTTATCCTCCTGCACCGTATCAGACAGTTTCCAGGCTATTCATAAAGTTGCACAGTAATGTATCACACAGTGTTTCTCTGCTATTCATAAGGTTTTTCCTGGCCAATTCTTTGAGAAATGGATGGCCTCCTCCTTCTTCCTATTCTGTCTCAGTCTGTAAGGTGTGGAAACCTGTGCACCATACGTAACCCCACTGGGTTTGAGACACTGGTGGCACAGCCTGAAGCCTCACAGCAACATGTCACCACAGTAGGACAGACTGACAGACAAGTTTGTCTCCCTTAGCTGTTCAAAACCTCTCCACTCTCCACACCCTTCCCTTACATTGATCCCTGCCTCTTTCCCAATGCTTGATATCGAGGTGTAATCCCTAGAATGCTACGTGTAGTCTTTGATCGTCATCAGTAAGTGCTTAAGTCCTCTTCACCTTCAGCAAACAAGGTCGTATCATCTGCATATCACAGGTTAGAGCCTTCCTCCAGTACTGATGCTGCATTCTTCATATAGTCCATCTTCTCGGATTATTTGCTCAGCATACAGATTGAATAAGTATGGTGAGAAGATATAATCCTGATGCACACCTTTCCTGATTTTAAACCATGCAGTATCCCCTTGTTCTGTTTGAACAGCTGCCTCTTTGTCTATGTACACGTTCTTCATGAACATAGTTAAGGTGTTCTAGAATTCCCATTCTTCACAATGTTATCTGTAATTGTTTTAATCCGCACATTCAAATGTATTTACATAGTCAATAAAACACAGTTAAACATCTTTCTGGTATTCTTTGCTTTCAGCAAAAATCCATCTCTATCTGTCACTGTACTCAAGAATAAAGGTTGCATTGTCTTCCTCTATGTATCATTATCAGCTATTAAGACTTTGGGCAATAAAGTAGACTTCAAGAATCTTTGGCTATGGAGACAGAAAAGCTGAGAGATGAAGTTTGCCACTTTATTCCACTTTAAAAGCCCAGCACTGACATTTTCACTTCCAGTCTGAAGTCATCATTAGCATTTCCCCAAAAAAAATATACCTTCTGACAAATTTACAGTTTGTGAAAGATCAGTAGAGATTTTCAAGTCAATATGCATCAAAAGAGAGCCTTCAACATCCTTTTTATAAAATAGTTATTTATTACCATTTTCAAAAGTCCCAGCTTCTTATTAACCATATCTTAGAAAGATAAGTATTGGGATGATTGCCAGGCTTTATGTTTAAAATAGATTTATGTTCCAGTTAATAGTTACTTCAGTTTTTTGTTTTTATTTGTTTTAGCTTCTATATGATGTCAGTCCTTTCAAATTAAGTCTTTAAAATTATTAAATACAAAATAGTATTTGGTTATTTCATCTCACCTGAGTGGCATTATTGTATCTGATCTTTTGTCTGTATGCTTTCTTATAGGTGGTATA
>NW_006921640.1:2866205-2879885 GCF_000298275.1 Orycteropus afer afer
AAAAAAAAAAAATCTTTCATCACTGGAAGTAAAGAAATAGTAAAGATTTAAGTAGAAATAAATGAAACAGAAAATAGACAATAGAAAAAATCAAAATGACTAGAAATTAGTTCTTTGAAAAAAATAATAAAATCAACAAACCACTGACAAATGTAACAAAGGAAAAGAAGAATATGCAAATAACATGAATAAGAATTAAAATGGGCAATGTCACAAAAGGCCAACAGAAATAAGTATAATAATGTCAGTAGTATACTTTGAAGAACTTCGTGCCAACAAATTTGAAAACCTAAAAGAATTGGACAGATTTGTAGAAACACACTAGTTACTGAAACTAACACAGACTGAATTAGAAAACTTGAACAAACCCATAGCAAAAGAAGATATTGAACAGGTCACTGGAAAAAAAAAAAAAAAAAATTCTGACCCAGATGGTTCAAAGCGATTAGCTAACCACCACTCCCTTGATAATACTCTGTATGGACAGGAAGTTTTCACGTTACTTGACTGCTAACCAGAAGGCTGGCGGTTCAAACCCACTAGCCACTCCTTGAAAGGAAAGTTGGGCAAACTACTTCCATAGTGATACCGCCTCAGAAATCCAAGGAGGGGTTGCTGTGAGTCAGAGATGACTCGACAGCACGTAACAACAACAGTTTTTAGAACAACATTATGCAAATTTGGACATTCTTGAAGTCTATGAAATAGTGAAAGTCACAGATGAATATTACAGATTTTTATTTGAGGTTGTATTGTGTTTTATGGAAATATAGGAAGATTCCGTTTATATTTCAAAATACTAAGAAGTAAGTGATGCTTTTCTCAGTACTTTTTCACTTCAAAATAAAGATCAAACATGAAAAGTATTACTGTTCTTCAGAATGGCAGTATTTTCACAGGGAGATAGCTTAGGAGGCAGGAATGCATAGGAAATAGGGACACAGGGCAGAGGTAACTACAGGGAGAAAGTGGGAAGAAAGCTGTTACTTTGCAGGGAATTGCAGTCAATGTCATGAACCAAAATATGTATGAACTGCTGTAGGGAAAATGAATTTGCTCTGTAAACTTTCACCCAAATCGCAAAAAAAAAAAAAAAAGTATTGCTATTCTTAAAAAGGTGTATATTTTTCACACGATTCTGTGGCCAGGAATATAGAAATAGGGATTATAATCTCTGTAGTAAAAACTGAGTTTATGAATTTAAGTGTGTAAGTTATGTATCTTAGGCTTTGATCCTGCAGAAATTAAATTGGCAACATTTTCCTCCATGGTTTCCAGGGTGTTTTTTAAACAGATACATTCCTGTAGTTTTAGAGGGTGGCAGCCCCTGGCATTAAACAACTCTGCCCAGCAAGTTATTCTTTTGCCTGTACTTTCCTTAGGATAAATGGGATTTGGGGCTGGCACCTCTCTTGCTTATCTCTATGCCCCACTAAACTTGGTGTGCAGTGGCCCATAGTTATTAAAATCCTTATCACCATAGGAGTTGATTATGATCATAGTTATTTTCTAGGATTAGAAAGCCCCACTGAATTCAACAAGTGACTCAGAACTGGTCTTGTATTTCCTAATAACTGAAAGTTTATTTAATACTAGCAATTAGTTCTTATGATTAAACTGTTAAAAGGACAAATTAAGAATGTTATAAATAAGTGAGCAAGGTAAGGAGCCATAGATATAACTTGAACTTGTGTTCTCAATACACAAATACACTCCAAAAGAGTTGGCCCACATTTAAGACAAGCTCCTTTTAATGCTATGAAACTATAAATGAGTCCTATTTTACATAAATGGACCATCTTCACAGAGGATGTATAAGTGTGTGGCCATGGGTGTGTGCACTTTAATGAGTTGTGGAAGGCAAGACATTTCACGTCTATTAAATGAGGATTTGCTAGCACTTAGAAAGTCTAGGGAAGATTTTTCATTCTGCTACACAATGTTTAAGCTCTTTTTCAACATTGAGGAACAAAAAGACAAAGTGACCTGGATTTGGGCTTCTGGGGTAGAGAGATTTTTTTTCTTTTTCTGAAAATTTCTTGAAGGATACCAGCAAAAATTGAATGCTGATAGATAAAATTTGAACCTCTTTCCAGAACTCAGTTAATTTATGCCACATGCCCTGCATTTTGCATTTTGAAATTTCAAAATTAACCACATGATTTGGTTATTTTAGCCCAGTGTTAAAAGTTTGTGTTGATTTGCTAAGTAGTGATGTTGTTATTAAGCTGCCTTTAGGTGAAAGCTCTCTGGGGCAATTGCCACTCAAGGCTCAATTAGTATTGCTATAATACTGATTCTGTTGAAATTTCAAATGTGATTTTACTTTTTGTTCCACAGAGCTGGCTTTTGAATGCCACTGTGTCAAGAATATACAAGGCCCATTTGTGTATCATGATTTATAATTAAATTGTCTGCACAGGCAGAGCCTTTGCTAGCCAAGTTCAGAATAATTTGTGGAATCTTGATTTGATAATTGATTTATTCAAAAACCTACTTTCTATAACGTTACAGAGCAGAGCAAACTCTCCCTTCCTGTGAAAATAAGCATGTATATAAGAACTTGGGAAATTATAAAAAGCTAATTGTAGCATGATTGTATTGTTTATTGACTTGACTATTTAAAAAGTCTCTGTGACCCAGCAGCATCACAGAGGAAAGTCCTGGTGATCTGCTTCCATAAAGATTACGGCCAAGAAAACCCTGTGGGGCATTTTCACTCTAACACCCGGGGTTGCTGTGAATTAGAATTGGCTCAGTGACAATGTGTTTGGATTTGGGGGGGAGTTTTTTTGGTTTTCTTTTTACACATTACTTATACTAAGGTTTTTATCACTTTACTGCCAACCAACCACAGCCTATAGTGATAGCAGCATTTCATTGTTTATTTCAACTGTTTGTGTTAGGAATTTTCTAGCTTTGAAGCTAAATGTATTTATTTAAAATTCAAATGTAAATTTCACTTAATCCTAGTTGTTATGAGTGAGTAATTCCTCAAATTTAAAAACAAGACTGATAGAGCAGTGAGTTATCTAGTCCCTGCCAAAGTAGAGGTGAGGGCACCTTGCTATCACCATTTGAGGGAAGAAAGGCTGCAGGCCACCTGTCCCTCCGGGAGGAGGAGCAGTGCCAGCCCTTTCACATTCTCTTCTAGAGCAGCTGCCTAAATGGAGGAGGAGAAGGAAGGTGTTCCCAGCCATCAGGTTCCAGGTTGGAATTTGGATCCTGTTCTCATAGGAAGGATTAACATATCCTGTAAATTTCTAGGTCGACAAACATGCAAACTCAAAACTCAGTGCCATCAAATCAGTTCTGACTCAGCAGCCCTTTTGGAGGACTGGGTTTCCAAGGCTGTAAATCTTCACAGAGGCAAACTGCCTCATTTTTCTCCCACAGAGCAGCTGGTGGGTTCTACTTTTTGGTTCAGCTGAATGTTTTAACCACTGTGCCATAAGAACTCCTTAACAAAATCACAAAGCTACAGAATTTCAATGTCTTTGTTTTTCATGGGAGACTCTAGGAACTTAATCACCATTTATAACATGTTTTTAAGGAAAAATTTACTCAGGAGTCCATGTAGGTGATTTGCCAGCTAACTTCTGAAGTTGAAGTCTGTGTGTTCAACCTATTGCCTTATATAGTATTCAACCAAAATACATGATCACCTTGTTCTATACTTTGCAGTTCGGGTATGCTAATGGGGAGAGAGAAAAGGGGGAAAGTTGAGCTATCAGCCTTGTTTCCTAATGGTTAATTTTGAGTGGCTACTGTACATGGAGGCCCCTGGAATACTTTGAGGAATAAACAGTTGATGTTTAACTGGTGTTTATTTTTTTCCCCACACCTTAGGATGATTCCAGTCCCACCACTCTAGATGAGAATGAAACTTCCACTACAACAACCAGTGCCTTAACCATCCAGGAATATTTTGCCAAGAGGCTGGCAGAGCTAAAGAACAAGCCACAAGTCAGTGCTACAGATCCTGACCTTTCAGAGGCCTGCATTGAATGGAAAAGGGGAAAGAAAAGAAACAATGCAGCAAAAGATAAAAATTTGGAGAAGAACACCCAACTCAAGGCCAAGCAGCCTAAAAAAGAAAAGTCTCAGGAACAAGAAGAGAGCCCCAAGTGTGTGGCCAAGAAGAAAAGAGACCAAGTTGAACAGCAGCCCAGAGACTCTTGTTGTGATGAGAATTCTGAATCTTATGCCAAGATCAGAGAGGATTATGTGTGGCCACCTGATGACCACGACTTTACCTCAAAGCCCAAAAAAAGGAAAGAAAAGAAAAAGCTGGAAAAGGAAGCAAAGGTAGCTGTGGACTACATGCTAGATGAAACACTAGGGAAAAAGAAGAAAAGTTCCAAATAAACTGTCTCCAGCCAGGACCTTCTGACCACTCGTATGTTGTTGCGTGCCAAGGCAAAAACCTTTGGCCTGAAGTCAGAACATAGTTAACTCCAGATCGTTTGTTCACATCGTTAACATGCCCGTGGGTTGCTGAGTCTCGTACTCTTACCACATCCTTCCTAAATCATATCCCCAGAACTTTTTTTAATGTTCCAAATCATGGTTTTCATCGGCAAATAAATTTCTCTTCAGACTCTGAGCCCTTTACTATGAGTGATTATTCATAAGAATACACTGAGTCATGAATGTATGCACATGTGTATGAATATATATCACAGTCTGTATTTTCTGTTGATTTCCTTCAGTAACAGTTGTGCTTCCTTCTGAAGGACTTAGTCTAATTAAAGGATTAAGAGTCAATAGTTTGGATTCAGGTAGTTCCTTTTGTTCTGTAGCCAACTGGTACATTTTTGCCAAGTAGGGTTTATACAATCACATTCCCAAATCAGAGAGTTTTGTTTGTTTTGAATTTGTTGGGGAAATTGTTCTAATACCCTCCCTTCCATTAAGCGGAGGTGCTGGGTGGCACTACAGTTAAGCGCTGAACTGCCAGCTGAAAGACTAGTGGTTCTGACCCACCCAGGGGCACCTCTGAAGAAAAGTGTGGCACTCCACTTCCAGAAGGTCATAGCCTTGAAAACCCTGTGGAGCAGTTCTCCTCTGCACACATGGGGTCACCATGGATTGGAACTGATTCAACTGCAGCTAACAACATCAGCTTCCACTAAGCAGCAACTTCTATCCGTGTTCTGAGGTCTTCTCCTGAAGACTACAAAGCATCATGAGTGAACATCCTGGGGACAGTTTAATCTTTCAGCTTTCATAAGAGACCTCTTGTGGTTCCCTACACTGAGTGTTGTTGTTCTTATTTGCCGTCGAGTCGGCCCCGACTCATAGCGACCCCTCCTTGGGTTTCTGAGGCAGTATTACTACGGAAGCAGGATTGCCCAACCTTCCTTCCGAGACACTGAGTGTAGGTAGTGGAAAATATTTCCATTTGGTGGTGCCTGAGGACAAATCACCTCTAGTGGGTTCTGCCTTATTTATAATGATCGGTAGGGAAGTCCTCAGAAGATTCAAAAACTTCAGTCTCAGATAATGAAATTAATTTAATATTTAATCTCCAATTAGTCTGTAGATTTGGACTCCCTTGTGAAAATTCTTAAAAGTATGAATATTATATAAATTGGAGAGACTTCTCAGCCTTACTAATGCCACATGATATGACCTCATTGTATTTATACTGCCTTCTCCTGCCACACCCTAATGCATTTCCCTGTGTGTTGGTTCAGCTCTCTCCCTATGTGGCTTTACCCACATAACTTAAGACGTCTTCACACCCTCTTTGGGACACAGAAGGAAAAAGAAAATGCATGCTTAAGATTTAGAACTCTAGTCCTGTTGTTTCCTCATCCTTCTTTCTCCTCTGCTTTTTCTGTTCTCTTTATCACTTCCTTCTTTTCTTCTTCCATTCGTGTATGTTTTTATTCCCTCTCTCACACTCTCCCTTTATTTTTTAGTTCCGGGTCCCCCCACCCCCCTTTCTAGTTATTGGCTTACCCATCCTTCTGTTGCAGTCTTGCTGCTGATTGGCCCTGCTTCTGACAGACCTGTCAGAGTAGCTGTGGGGGTGGCAGAGTGTGTAGGTGGGTGTTGTTTTCCACTTGATTTACAGATTGTTACTGGATAAGAGAATTAAGACTCACACACAATCTGGTGAACTTTTGCCCCAGATTTTAACTCTTGGATCATATATTAAATATGAAACATGGTCCCCAAGATTCTAAAATTCAGCCATGTGTAAGAATACATGAAGAACGTTTGGTTTGTCTCTGAGAATACTGAATGGTGCTAATTGTTTAAAAAGAAACACACACAGAGAAAAAGATAGAAGATTCTAATGACTAAGGACTAGTCTCTAAAGTTTGTCATGTCCCACTGAGTTTAGAATCCCAAGCTATGGCCCAGTCTGAAAGCACCAAAGATTTTTTAAAAGTCACTTTTCCTCACAGAAGGCACATGCCCAAGTTACCTCTGCTTGTCCTATCTTGTATATGAAACTAGACTTCCATAAGGGGTGGGAATGTGTGAAAGCTAACGTGAAGTAACTTTAAAAAAAATAGACTGTACTTCCCCCCCCCTTTTATTTAATTATCTTTACCAATAAAAGGGAAGTCAGGAGAATACACAAAATTATATGTGGGAGGGAAGAAGCAAATTGTTATTGAGGAAACAGAAAAGATACATCTGGGTCAGACAGGGGGTTGAAGGAGCAGAGTAGGAAGACCGGAGGAGGGAAGTGCTGAAGTGAAGTTACTAGTTCTTGGAGTTAAGAATCCCGAGAGAGTTACCACGAGATTGCTTAAATGAAAGTTCTGTAGAGACAGCCTGTAGAATATGAGATTATTAACACTATTGTAGTGGGCTGGAAAAAGGACTCCTGAATAGTTTTAATAATTGAGGGGGTGACCAGAGAATAAGGTAGGAACATGCTCCACAAGAGCAGGCAGTGTGGCCATTTGCTTTGAAGGGGATGGAGTCCTTTTTTTTTCCCTCTAGAAATTCTCAGTTTTCATTCTTCCCTAATGTCTCTTTTTCTTGCAGTTTTCTGAATCTAGGTGGAAGTTCAAACAACCAAATACATTGACACAGACACCAATAACCTGCAATCCTTACAGAAACAATAGAAGACAGACACAGAGTAATCCCTCACAGACACCCAGACATGGTGGGAGAGAGATCCAATAGATCTACCATCTTAGGACCATAGCACTGGGGGACACCAGACTCCATTGGCACAAGAAAATACATAAAAGCCTTGTTCTGCATCCTGCATTGGTGAGTAGCGACTGGGGTCTTAAAAGCTTTTAAGCAGCCATCTAAGATGCAGCTAATGATCTCCTAGCATCAGAAGCAAAGAAGAATGTGAGAAAAGAAAAAAAAAAAAAAAGGCATTTGGAAGCAATCAGCCCTAGGACACAATGGCCCTCGAGACCAGAAGAACTGGATGGTGACCAGCTACCAATGCCAGCCACTCAGGAAAGGATTAAATGTGGAGATGCTGGATAGAGTGGGAGGAAAAATGTGGAACAAAATCCAAAAACAATAATGACCAGAATTACTGGTCGGATGGAGTCTGGTGAGACCCCCAATACTATGGCCGTGGAATACATTCTGCACCTGGAATAAAACTCACTCCGAGGGGTGAACTCTCAGCCCAGTAGTTAACAAGATGTACACACAGACCACTCAACCCAGGATGACGCACCACATACTCTATGGTAATATATCCCTTAGAGCAATAGACCACGGAACACCAGAGGACCAACATTCAAATTGAGGAAATGCAGGACAAACAGGAGTGCATAAATATGAGGGGCACGGGGGAGGGTTACAGGGTAGGGAGGGGAGGAAACTGGGTTAGGGTTGAACATGGTAAATGGGGAGTGAAACTAAATGTACACATAATGTTGAATATAAAACAAACTCTTACAATAATAAAAAGTTGACAATTGCATTTGATATTTGATATTTTTTACATTGTTTATATTTTTTTTCCTTAATTCACTAGGGAAAAATACATTAATTTTATATTCTTCAGTGCTTTCTTTGGCATTCTTTGGTTTAAGCCAGAAAGGAAGTTACAAGGAAAAAAGTTGTTGAATGAAGAGATTCTTAATTGTCCTTGTAGCAGCCTTCTTTTCTGTGGCATTCATTTTAATAAATGATAATTATTTTAAGAAGTCTTATGTGCCTGGCCCTATTCCAAACACTTTAAATAAATCAATCAATTTATTTAGTCCTCAAATAATTCAATGAGATGACTAATGTTATTAACCCATTTTACAGATAAAAGGTCCTCTTGATTTTTATAACTAGATTTATTCTACTCCTAGAGACATGGCAGTGCTTTAGTCCTTTCTCTACCATAGTTAGAAAAACATGTTCATTTTTCTTAGTCCTAGCCCTTGCACGTCCAGTTTCAGTTGTCCTTAGTATTTTTTGGCACCGAAGCTCTTACTCTCCATGTCATTTTTTATTCTTTATGATTTTTCAACTGAAGGGACGATTTGTGCACATGTTACACTCCACCACAACTGATAACAGAACTAGTCCAGACTGTCATAAGACCAGGACAAAGGATCAAAAGGTACTGATTTGGTACAAGCAAGGTGGGCCTCTCAGAGGTTTTCCCAGCATTCAAATGGTGATGGAAGTTCTAGATCCATTGAGACAGAAATGCCGGAGATAGCATGCAGCTAACAACTTGTACTGACATCGCTGGCCTCCAGCATCCCATATTCCTGCTACCGTGGCTGATGTGGGTGCACACGCTGTCAATTACTTGGACCTCTGCTTCATCTTCTTTTACACTTCAGTCTGCACGTTTGTTTCTTCCTCCATGTGGCTCTCATGGTTCAGAGATTTCTAACAAGATGGCACTAAAGGTTGAGTCAACGTCATTTTAAGTGAGAATGCATTTGAAAGCAACTGTTAAGCTGCGAAGACTTTTATGATTATTTCAATTAGTATTTTTACATGAGCTTCAGAAAATATTTCCAGGTATATTCCACATAGAGATGGATTTGTCTTTGCAACTTGGTTAAGAGGTCAGGAAATTGGGTAAGTAACTCAACTTCTTAACACCTGTTTTCAAGCTTTTAGAAAAGGGACAGAATTTCTTCTAATTTGAAGAAACTTGATGCTTTTGAAAGGTGAAATAAAAATGAGCATTTTTCTGTACCACAGTCCATAACTTTGCTTTTCTGCTTCTTCACCTGTTGACAGACTACAGCAGAAGCAAGCTGAGACAGGTTTTTGGTTTTTGCTTTTTTTTTTTTTTTTAAAGAAATCACATCATAGAAATGCTCAGCACAATCTCCCAAAGTGATCTCAGCCTCTGGATCAGCAGGCAGCGGCTGTATTTAGATTTGAGTAAGACTTCCCCGTCACCACCCTGTTTATCTTAAGAGGTTCTGCAGCCACTGCAATTTGGAGCCTGTTGTGCTGGCATGTGGTGCTGGGGAGGTCAGATTGGGTGCTCTGATTTGTGATTTTATAGTGCTGGATTATTAATGAGCTAATTGGTATCATGTCCTAATAAAGATGAAGATCAAACTCCTTGCAAAGATTATACAAACTCTAGGAAATACCAAATATACTAAAATAGCATGCACAAAGTCTTTATGGAACCAGTAAGAGGGAGGAAAAAAGTGAGAACATGTGAAAAAGGGTGGGTGGGAAGAGGGTTGCATTTGGGTTGCCACAGTATTATGGATGGTTGCAGTATGTGAGCTAATGCAGACATGCTCCATAGGCCTCCATAGCCATCTGTGAAGGCCCATAGGTGTGCTTGCTTAGCTAAAAGTAAGTTAAATTTTGGTGTAAGCATTAGGAGTGAACTTTTAAGGAAAGCAGCAGTGAGTTTTTTTAACAGAAGAATTTTATAATTCTATTAGTCACATCTTAAATTTCCTGTTGGTATTTTCTATCATGGATTTCCCTGGTGAAAGGGACATGAATGCTGGAAAGCAGTTATTCTGAAAACATTTATTGAGCACCAACTTCAAGCTATACCCAGGCCAATTCAGGACAGAGTGACTAATCCATCATATGTATATCCATACCTATCCATACTCTAACAATCTAATGATCTTACCTTTGAGTATATCTGAACTTTTGTGTTATGTAGAATGGGCCAGTAATCTCAGTAAGATACACTGGACCCAGCCTCCTCTACACTGACTAGATGATGTTTCATCCTCTTTAGCATTCATGTGGATGTTAATCAAGTTGGATGGACACCAGTGAGAAGTTCTTGGCTAACTCATTTGACTGGGGCCTGAAGAGTGACTTTCTACTAAAATCTCCTTTATTAACGTCTTTACCTCTGTGATAAAGAAGCAAACCTATATGCCCATTCCTCTTCATAGAGTGCATTAAAAATGTGTTTTGCCAAAGTCAGGAGATTCTAAACTGAAGATCTGTTAGAAAGATAGAAGCCAGCTCTCCTTCCCACCCCTCCTGTCACCAGCATATTGGCTGAGGGATGGGGGTCGGGACGTGCAAGGGAACGAGATAGAATGTGAAAAGAATATGAGATACAGCCTTTAGGTAGCCTTATTTCACTTAGCAATCTGAGACACCCCTTGAACTTGAGTAGGATAAAAACAGGTATTAAAAAAACATTTGTTAAAGAAATGGAAAACTGCCAAAGGCAAGCCCCACTCCAGCCTTCAAAACTTGGGAGAATGAGAAATCCAGGGCTGAATGCCGCCCTTCCTTGACTGACAGAAGCATCCTCATCTCTTCCGCCTCCAAGCATCACATGGTTTCCTCAGGTGAGAGACTTCATTTTAAGTTTTAATTTTTTTTCTCCTTAAACTGAGACTCCCTACATAAAACTTTTCCAAATCTCCCTTTTCTGGATACTCCTTTAGCTTTTCTCCCTCCTGGTATCTCTTAAATGTAAGAAGGAAATAGGAAGTTCTTGACTATTTTTAAGTCATAGGTTCTTTTTGTTCTCTCACTATATATGTTCATAGGAACCCTGGTGGCACAGTGGTTAAGCAGTTGGCTGCTAGGCTGCTAACCAAAAGTTTGGCAGTTTGAACCAACCAGCCACTCGGGAGGATGTGGAAGTCTGCTTTCTTAGAAATAATTGTTGTTGTTGTTTGCCGTCGAGTCGGCCCCGACTCATAGCGACCCCTCCTTGGGTTTCCGAGGCAGTATCACTACGGAAGTAGGATTGCCCAACCTTCCTTCCGAGGAGTGGCTGGTGGGTTTGAACAGCCAGCCGTCTGGTGAGCAGGCAAGTGTCTTAGCCACTATGCTACCAGAGCTCCCCTAGATCCCCTCAAATTCAGTGAGTCTGAAATTCTTGTTCATTCTCTTCAGGCTACCTCCTATGCCCTTTTACTGTTATGGATACCCCTGTGCTCCCAATCACTCAGACTTTCACATCTGAAGTTTTTTACAACAGTTCAACCCAGTTAACTGCCATCCGTGTACTAGGTAAATCCTTGACCCTTATGAAGCTCACAGCTTAACATTTCTTCCCACTTGGCCTCTCTGCCACTTTGCAAATCTCTCCTCTCCTTTCCATTCTCATTGCCTCTCATCTAATTCACTCCTTAATACTTTTTTCCCTGAACCATTGCACCCACTACCTACCTAGTCCCCCTCCTTAAGTCTCTCTCCCTCTAGTCCATTACTGTGGCTCTTCTGTATAACTTCCCCTCCCTCATGCTGGACTTCCCTTCTCTACCTACTGGCCTTCAAGGCCTGCCTCAGGTGCCATCAATTCCTTCCCTGTTTCCTTATTTCCAGATCCGGGCCCCTGGAAACAATCTGTCTCTTTTCTCAATCTTCACAGTGCTTTCTGCACTCATCACAGTCAACCTTATATTGGTTTTTGTATGTGTCATTTCCTCTGTTTAATTCTAGGACTTCTGAAGAGAAAGTTAATATTTTTATCCCACCAGGCCCCAGG
This sequence comes from Orycteropus afer afer, assembly GCF_000298275.1. Classification (NCBI taxonomy): domain Eukaryota; kingdom Metazoa; phylum Chordata; class Mammalia; order Tubulidentata; family Orycteropodidae; genus Orycteropus; species Orycteropus afer. The sequence continues at coordinate 2,878,105 of NW_006921640.1, forward strand.
ATAATACCTTGCACGTAGTACATACAGAAACCAAACCAAACCCACTGCCATTGAGTCAATTCCAACTCATAGCAAACCCCATAGAGTTTCTAAGGCTGTAAATCTTTACGTAAGCAGACTGTCTCTTCTCCCACAGAGTAGCTGGTGAGTTCAGACTGTTGAACTTTTGATTGGCAGCTGAATATTTAACCACTACACTACCAGAGCTCCTTAGTCAATTCTGACTCATAGTGACCCCCCACCTTGGGTTTCCAGGTTGGTAAATCTTTACAGAAGTGGATTGCCCAGTCTTCCTTCTGCAAAGTGGCTGGTAGGTTTGAACCACCAACCTTCTGGTTAGCAGTCAAATACCTTAGACACTGTACCACCAGTGCTCCTTTAATAGGTACAGAGGATACTTCTAAATGAACACACAAAGGAATGGACCACACCTAGGCAGAAAACAGTGCTCTTGAAGGCCCAGAGTATGTCCTAGATGAGAGTGTCAATGCTGGGCACAGCCCCCTCTTTGGGGTTTCCTTAAATTCCCACACTAACCTGTGTATGTACCTCCTCACCCAGCTTTATTTAAGGACTTGATTATGAATCCCCACACATCCCCTAGAGGCTTCCTTATAAACTCATCTTGCCAAGGGAATCTCAAGTGATCCATCCTCCCAGGGCCTTATTTTCAAGCCTACCTTCCTCTGGTTGTACAGATCAAATGAAAAAGGAACCTAGCAAAATATCTGACAGGAGGCACTCAATACATTTTCCTTTTTGCCTCTACATCCACAAGAGAAGAAAGTGAAAAGCAGTGTTCACATGAAGTCAGGAACCCTTCAGATGAGGAAGTAATGGCACCAGCAGTCCTGGTGCTTTAAAGAACTGTTGCCAGAGCTCCTTAACCACTTTTTACATGTTCCTGCGACTATCACTCAAGACTGACAAGCTCCAGGATGAGACATGAAGGTGTGGTCAGGTCATCCTGAAGACATCAGAGTCCCAGGAAGGTTTAGGGCTCAACATTGGAGGTGGTAACCTGTGAGCAGACCCTGGGGCAGAGGTGGGGTGTGGTTACTTTGAGTCAGACTTCTCAGGTGACAGGCTTCAGGATCCTGCCCTTACCTGGGACTGCTACGCAGCCTCAGGTTGGGCAAGTTGTTGCAATTTAGCCTGGAGGGATTACAAAATCCTGCTGTGATGGGGCAAGGGCACTGCCAATCTGAGATACATGAGTGATGTTAACTGAGCTGGAAGAAGAACTGGTGTACACTGGACAATTAAGCCAGCAGGTCTTCCCAATCAGAGAATCATTCCAAATGTTTGTCCATGAGACAAAAAAATCATTCTCAACTCTGTGAGAATTGTATTACTACATTCCTCATTTATAGGTGAAGAAATAGGCTCAGTGTTGACCAAGGTCACCAGTTAATCAAGTGGCAGATGGAATGTGTACCACCCCAGGCTGACTACCTGAGCTCCAACCCTTTTTTGATGCTAGAAAACTTATGGATACTATATTTGACTTTTTAAAAAATAATTGAATTCATTCTACTTGCAATGTGATGTAGTCCATTTTTGGATGTCATGTGCCTTCATATGAATTATAATTCACAAGCCAAAGGAGAAGTATACAAAATGGTGTGGAAAAGCACAATTAAAGGGACAGCACTTGTGTTTATTTGATCATTCATTCCACAAACAAGTGGCTAATGTGTAGCAGGCTCTGTGCTTGGGGCTAGGAATACAGCTATGACAAGACATAGTTCCAGCCTTAAGAAATGCACCATTTAATTAAC
>NW_006921640.1:2899890-2900447 GCF_000298275.1 Orycteropus afer afer
CCTTTTCTATGTTTTGGAATAGTTTGAGTAGGATTGGTATCAGTTCTTCTCTGAATGTTTTGTAGAATTCTCTAGTAAAACCATCTGGGCCAGGACTGTTTTTAGTTCATAATTTATTGATGACCTGTTCAATTTCTTCTTTTGTGATGGGCCTGTTCAACTTTTCCACATCAATCTGTGTCAGTGTAGGTAAGTGGTGAGTTTCTAGAAATTTGTGCATTTCTTCCAGATTTCCAAATTTGTTGGAGTACAGTTCTTCATAGTATCCTGATATTATCCTTTTGATTTCAGTTGGTTCTCTTGTGATGTCACCCATTTAATTTCTTATTCGTGTTACATGTATTCTCTCCCTCTTTTCCTTTGTTAAATTTGCCAGTGGTTTGTCAATTTTATTGATCTTTTCAAAAAACCAAAAATCTTGTTGATTTTTTCTATAGCCCTTCTATTTTCTGTTTCATTGATTTCTGCTAGAATCTTTATTATTTCCTTTCTTCTTGTGACTGTAGGCTTTTCTTGCTGTCCTTTTTCTAATTGTTGGAGATGTTGGTTTAAAGTGT
>NW_006921640.1:2904807-2908825 GCF_000298275.1 Orycteropus afer afer
AATGGCCAGACTTCGTCTCACCTATTTTGGTCATGTTGTAAGAAGGGACCATTGCCTGGAGAAGGATGTCATGCTTGGTAGGGTGGAGGGTCGACGAAAAAGGGGGAGGCCTTCAATGAGATGGATTGACACGGTGGCTGCAATGATGGGCTCAAGTATAGCAGGGATTGTGGGGCTCGCACGGGATCGGGCAGTGTTTCGTTCTGCTGTGCATGAGGTCACTATGAGTCAGAAACGACTCGACAGCACTAACAACAACAACAACATACTTTTTATTGGCATCTGTTATCTTCACTGATATTTTCTTCTGCAATATCTAACTTGAGGTTAATCCCATCTACTGCATTTTGTATTTCAAATATTATATTTTTCATCTTTCGAAATTTGATTTGAGTCTTTTTTAAAAATCTGCTATTTCTGTCCTTATCATTTATTTTTTCCTTCCACCTTCTTGAACATATGGAGTATATTTTAAATAGCTCTTTTCAACATAGTTAGCTGCTTGTTCCATCATCCCTGTCCTTTATGGTTCTGTTCTATTGATTGATTTTTATCCTGATTGTGAATTGTATTTTCCTGTTTCTTTCCATGAGGCAATACTCTTCAGAGGGCACTACCTGATGGCCCATGTATTAGGAGGTCTTTCCACTCTCACTAGTGGGAACAGAAAATCTTTATGGCCCTTTGTCAGCTCAGGAGATTGGTTTACCTACTTTTTTCTAATATTTTTTTTTTCTACAACCTTAGTTTATCTTTTTTAAGGATTATTGTCCTGTGCTGTCTGCTGTGCAGTGTCTGAAAACTCATTTCATATATTTTGTCCAGTTTTGCAGTTGTTTAAATTGAAAGGGTAAATCCAGTCCCTATTACTCCGTCATGGGCAAAAGTGGGAGTTTCTATAATTTAAATGATACTTTCTTAACATGTGATACTGTTTGTTTAGGTCCAGCCTCATTTCATTCAAGCCTACATCTTGTGTAGAATTAAGCAATGAACAGTTCCCTTGGAGAAAACCTTAGACTGAGTCATTTTACCAATTCTGCTACTCATCAGTTGTCATTTAATTTTAATGATCCTCAGTTCCTCATCTATAAGAATATAATTATAATAAAACCTTCCCTGCTTACCTTGTAGGGTGTTTAGAAATGAAATTAATTGAAGTATGTAGGAGCACTTTGAAAATTATATTTACACAGGTAAAATAGGCTGATTAGTATTGCTCCAAATATTACTTTGACTAGATCCAGTATTCTCTGTATACTTTTGGCTTCCTTTCAGCATAGTGGCCTCAGAATAGATGGACTTCTTACATGGCACCTCAGTGCTCCAACAAGGCAAAGGCTGTATGGCATTTTATGACTTAAACTCAAGTCATGTAGCATCAGCTCTGACCAATACCCTGAAAGCAGTCACAAGCCTGGCCAGATTTCAAGAGAGGGAACATAGATTTCCAATTCTCATTTAGGGAATGTCAACAAATTGTGGCTGTGTTTTATAACCACCATAACGTATGTGTATATGTGAGATGGTGATGGTAAGAACATCCCAAGGTTTATTACTGAAAAATAAACAACTCACAAACAACATTCCTACCTACCCCAAAGCTAATGTCAAGGCAAATAAGTATGTCAGCTTCTTATTCATACCTTCCTTCTACACACACTTAAAAGAAACCTAATACAGTGTCATTCCCTTAAGAGATTTTTTCAGTGTTTCTCCAAAGAAATAATGAAACTAGGATAATAGTAATTTCATTTTAAAAATGAAGAATGCTGAAGCAAAAGATTTGTTTAGGGCCATAAAGCAATTTAAAGGATGGAGCTGGGTTTAGACATTGAAGTTGCATTTGAAAAAAGGCTTCATGGCATATGGGTCCACATTTGGAACTACAATTTGTAAAACTGTATTAGAGGGTGGTGTTGGTGGTATTTTGATAATAGTGTAAGTCAGGTAAAGAAAATGATTCCTAAGACCTTTCTTGACTTGCTTTTCAACAGCAGTCATCCCTGAGCTTATTCCCAGCTTAGCCCAGCCTTTGAGTCACCCCAGCGTTGGTGCCAGACATGTGGGTAAAGAAGCCTCCAGATTATTACTTCCAGTCATTATATCTTTCCAGCTGATGCCTCAGACATTATGGAGCAGACACAGCAATCTTTTCTATGCACCATCCAAATTCCTGACCCACAGAATCAATGTGTATAATAACAATTATTGTTTTGCATCATTAAGTCTGGGGTGGTTTATTACACAGCAATAGATAACTGGAGTACACCCCTTCCCAAATCACTGTCAGGTGCTAGCAGAATTGTGGGCTTAGACAGATAATCTAAATGGGTATATGAAAAGAGAAGCCTGTTTCCCAATGAAGGTTGGAAAAGCGCATCTAAGACTGCTGAGACACCCCAACTTTCTGAATATAAATCAAGGAGATGTCAAAAGAACTCTTCACATGAGTGAGTAGGGCAGAAATAAGAAGCCAGTTTGATCTGATGCCTTTCTTTCCTGAGGCAACTCACGTAACTCCTTCTGGGAAGTTAAGATATTGAAAGCAGCCCTCATAATTATCCAACAAGCTAGGCTGTTATACAGTGTTCTCTTCCCTCCCTCTCTCCTGCCCTTCCTTTCTGCTTTCTTCTCCTTTTATTGAGTGCTCACTATGTACAAAACATTATTTTAGGTTTTGAGTGTCAGCCCTACTTATACAGATGTGTTCCCTTTGCTTGCACATTCCACCAAGAACTCATGATTTTTGCACCTCTCTGTAGATGTGCTATACTGCAATAAAATAAATATTTACAAAACAAAAAATAATACTAGCATGAATCAAAGAAATCTATGCATTAAAGGACTTTCATAAGCTAAACAAAGAGTATCCTCAGCTTTTCAGACCACATTTTTTAGCTGATGACAGAATTCTCCATGATAAGATCTCTATCACTGCTGTTTCATAACATTAGCCTGACACTATTAAAAAAGCAGGGAAGAAGGAAGGGACCATCCATTTCTCAAAGAATTGGCCAGTGAAAACCTTACGAATAGCAGTGAAACACTGTCTGATATCTTACTGGGAAACTAATGAATAGTCCTGAAACATTGTCTAATATAGAGCCAGGAAATGAACCCTTCAGGTTGGAAGGCAATCAAAATATGACTGGGAAAGAGCTGTCTCCTCAAAGTAGAATAGATCTTAATGACATGAATGGAGTAAAGCTTTTGGGACCTCCATTTGCTGATGGGACATTATTCATAATGGGAAGAAACAGCTGTGCACATCCATTAATAATTGGAACATGAAATGTACAAGACATTACTGTAGGAAAATTGGAAGTTGTCACAAATGAAATGGAACACATAAAGATCAATACCCTAGGCATTTGTGGGGAGCTTTTGTAGCATAGTGCCTAAGACACTTGACTGCTAACCAGAAGGCTGGTGGTTCAAACCCACCAGCCACTCCTCGGAAGGAAGATGGGGCAATCTACTTCCATAGTGATACTGCCTCAGAAACCCAAGGAGGGGTCACTATCAGTCAAGTCCAACTCAACAACACATAACAACAACAACAAAAGGCATTAATGAACTGAAATGGATTGGTTTTGGCCATTTTGAGTCAGACAATCACATGATCTACTATGCTAGGAATGAGAAATTGAAGAGGAATAGGGTCACATTCAGTGTCATAAAGAATGTTCCAAGATCTATCCTGAAGTACAATGCTGTCAGTGATGGGATAATATCCATACAACTACAAGGAAGACCAATTGATACTACTATTATTCAAATTTACGCACCAACAACTAAAGCCAAAGACAAGGGAATTGAAGATTTTTACTAACTAATGCAGTCTGAAATTGACCAAGCATGAAATCAAGATGTATTAATTATTACTTGTGATTGGAATACAGAAATTGGAAACAAAGAAGAATCACTGGTAGTTGGAAAATATCACCTTGGTGATAGAAATGACACTGGAGATCCATTATAGAATTTTGCAAGACCAACGACTTACTCATTGCAA
>NW_006921640.1:2910155-2910634 GCF_000298275.1 Orycteropus afer afer
TTTTTATTATTATTCTAAATCTTCCCTCCCAGGTCCTAGTTTTCAGCATTTTTTCTTTTCCCTGTTCTTGGTTGAATTTTTTTTTTAATGTAAGGTGTCCCCCCCCCCCTTTTTTCTCATGGTTAACCCCATTGCTTGTTTTTCTTTTTGCATTTTTCCCTTTCATTATTCTCCTCCTCAACTTTTTTTCTCTTTGTCCATATCCCCAGATATTGTAGGTTTTCTTGTTTTTTCTTTTCTTTTTCCCTTTTTGGCTATTGTTCCTGTGTGATTAGATGGTGTGTTTTTTGTCCATGTGCTTTTAGTTTTTTGATGGTTATACAATTGTAAGTTGTGTCTAACTGAGTGGGAGACAACAACAGTCCTCATAAAACACAACTACATCCACACCTCCTGCGACTTCACTTACTGAGCGAGAGCCACTACCTCCTTCTCCACCAATGGGCCAATGATAAAAAACCACCAAGAAGAGCCTGAAT
>NW_006921640.1:2919144-2919709 GCF_000298275.1 Orycteropus afer afer
GTTGAACATTTACCTCAAGTAGATACTCTCCTTGGAGAGAACAATCATGGGAGAAAGAAGGGCTGCTTATGCACAGGGAGACAGCTCAGGGGCAGAAGTCCATGGAGGGATGGACACAGGGAAGAGGTAACTATTGGGAGGAAGTGGGCGGGGAGCGGTTGCATTGTGGTGAACTGTGGTGAATGTCATGAGACAAAGTATATGTAAACTGCTGTATGGAAAGTGAATTTGCTCTGTAAATCTTCACCCAAATCACAATTTTTTAGAAAAAGCACAAAGATGCACTGAGTAGGCTTAATGGAATTATGTTGTTTCACTGTAGTATGCAAAATTGTTCAGTTCCTTCTTCTTTTTAAATTATCATGACCTCATTCTTTCATAAATGAATCCTCTGATCCCTTTGAAGAAACAGATCAAGAAAAATCCCCCTAGTGCAAAATCAAAAAGAAAATAAAGCTTTCTTTTCTTACTTGAAAAAGAAAATTCATTTGATTCCGTCATGGGAATAACCACATCACAAGTGCTTAAATCACACAGAATTATGGTCCAGCCAAGTTGACACACA
>NW_006921640.1:2921504-2923848 GCF_000298275.1 Orycteropus afer afer
TCTTCCCCATACATCCTTATCACCAATCTTCCAATCATGCTCCTTCCAAGTCCCAGACCATCCAGCTAAGCCATTAACCACAGCCCATGAATCTGTATATAATCGCACATCTGGCCATTTCTTATCCCATGCAAAGTGAACAGCCATATGCACAGCTCAAAATTCTGCCCATTGGGAGGATTTCTCTTCACCATTGTCCTTTAAGGAAGTCCCAGAAAGGGGCTGCAGTGTCCCTGCTGTCCAATTTTGAGTGGTGCCTGCATATCATGCAGAACCATCTGTAAACCAGGCATGAGTTTTCTCTTCCTCAGTCAACTGATCATAGGGAACTACCCATGAGGCCAGAGGTGCAGACTGAGAGAAGGAACGTAATGTGACTGGAGTGGAGACCATAGGCATTTGGCCCATTTCCTCATGCAACTTACTTGTGCCTTCAGGTCCTGCTCAAGCCCGATCTCTGATATACCACTTCCATTTAATGATGGAGTGCTTCTGGCATGTCCAACTTTATGACTCTGTAGGTCAGACAACACCCAGTTCATGATAGGCAGCTCAGGCCTGATGGTGACTTGGTGGCCCATGGTTAGGTGTTCAATCTCTACTAAAGCCCAGTAACAAGCCAAAAGCTGTTTCTCAAAAGGACAGTGGTTATCTGCAAAGGATGGCAGGGCTTTTCTCCAAAACCCCAAGGATCTGCATTGTGATTCACCAATAGGGACCTGCCAAAGCATCTCTACGACAGACACTTCAAGCACCATTGGATGAGATGGATCATATGGCCCAAGTGGCAGAGCAGCCTGCATGGCAGCCTGAACCTCTTACACAGCCTTCTGTTGTTCTGGGCCTGGCAGCCTGAACTTCTTACACAGCCTTCTGTTGTTCTGGGCCCCACTCAAAACTAGCAGCTTTCTGAGTCACTTAATAAATAGGCCACAACAACACACCTAAATGAGGGATATGTTGCCTCCAAAATCCAAAGAGGCCCACCAGATGTTGTGCCTCCTTTTTAGTTGTGGGGGAAACCAGATACAATAACTTATCCTTCACTTTAGTAGGAATATCTCAACATGCCCCACACCATTGGACCCCTAGAAATTTCACTGAGGTGGAAGGTGCCTGAATTTTTGTTGGGTTAATTTCCCAATCTCTAGCACACATATGTCTCACCAATAAGTCTAGAGTCATCAATGATTCTTCTCTACTAGGCCCAGTCAGCATAATGTCATCAATATAATGAACCAGTATGATGTCTTGTGGAAGGGAAAGGCAATTGAGATCCCTATGGAGTAAATTATTACATAGTGCTGAGGAGTTGATATACCTCTGAGGAAGGACTGTAAAAGTATCCTGTTGGCCTTGCCAGCTGAAGGCAAACTGCTTTTGATGGTCCTTTGAAATTGGTATCAAGAAAAAGGCATTGGCCAGATCAATAGCTGCATACCAAGAACCAGGAGATGTACTAATTTGCTTAAGCAATGAAACCACATCAGGAACAGCAGCTGCAATTGGAGTCACCACCTGATTAAGTTTATGATAATCTATTGTCATTCTCCAAGATCCATCTTTTTTGCACAGGCCAAATAGGCAAATTAAATGGGGATGTGGTAGGAATCACCACCCCTGCATCATCCTTCAAGTCCTTGATGGTGGCAATAATCTCTGCAACCCCTCCACGGGTGTGGTATTGCTTTTGGTTTACTATTTTTGTAGGTAGAGACAGTTCTAATGGCTTCCACATGGCTTTTCCTACCATAATAGCCCTTACTCCACATGTCAGGGACCCAATATAGGAATTCTGCTAGTTGCTCAGTGTATCTATTCCAATTATGCATTCTGGGACTAGAGAAATCACTACAGGATGGGTTCAGGGACCCCCTGGACCCACTGTGAGATGCACCTTAGTTAAGACTCCATCAATAACCTGCCCTCCATATGCCCCCACTCTGACTGGTGGGCCACAATGACACTTTGGATCTCCTGGAATTAGTGTCAATTCAGAGCCAGTGTCCAGTAATCCCCAAAAAGTCTGGTTATTTCCTTTTCCCCAATGAACAGTCAGTCTCGTAAAAGGCCTCAGATCCCTTTGGGGAAGGCTGGGAGAAAGATTGACATTATAGATTTTTGGCAATGTAGTGGGGTCCTCCTCACAGGGACCTGGCCTCCCTTTCATTCGAGGGGTTGTGGGTCTGTAAACTGACTCAAGTCTGAGAATTGATTGAGAGTTTGTGACTCTCTATTCTGGCGATTCAATCTAGGCTGCTGTTCACGTGACCTAGAATTCTTCTGTCTATACAGATCAAGTAAATATTTAGTAGGCTTGCCATGTATTTCACTACTAGGAACA
>NW_006921640.1:2924343-2924885 GCF_000298275.1 Orycteropus afer afer
AGGCCACTGCATAATCCATGCTTCAGTAAGCCAACCAAATAAACTATTAGATCCTTTCTTAACCTCTTGAGATGAAACATCGAATGAAGAATCCATACTTAGTGGGCCTAAATCAATAAACTCTGACTGATCCAATCTTACATTCCTTGCACCATTATCTCATACCTCAGTAGCCATTCCCATACATATTCTCCAGTTTCTGTCTGTACATGATAACAAAATCAGGTAGTTCTTTTCAGGTGTAGCATACTACCTCCTCAGTCACACTTTCTATTTCACCTTTTGGGGCTTGCTTGGACTTAACTTTATTTATAGATCTAGCAGCAACAATGGGTGGTTGAGGCAGTTTCTGAGAGCATTCAGGAATGTCTTCCATGGCCTCTGCCTCAGGCAATAACCCGGCAGGATCAATTTGGTTAATCCCATCAAACTGAGGTGGAGGGGATGATGGTTTTACAGTAATCCCTTCAGATGGGAGGGATTCAACAGAATTTATAGGCTCCATATCCTGATCTTCCTGACTATCTGCCCATATGTCCCCA
>NW_006921640.1:2925575-2964410 GCF_000298275.1 Orycteropus afer afer
CAGTGAATGACGAATCCAAGATCTCCAGGCTGAATGGTGGATTGTTCACTCATGGACAGTTGTAGGCAGCACAACAGAATCCTGATCCACAGAAGAATGTCTCTTTTCCCAGGATGTCCATAAATATACTGGAAGCAGGCCACACCTCTAGGGGAACTCCCTTTCAACAGATTGGCTGCTCAAAACATATTCATCTGATCCCATCATGGGAATAATCACATCACAACAACTTAAACCACACAGAATTGTGTTCCAGCCAAGTTGATGCACAGCTCCAACTATCACAACCACTTAAGCAGTGGCTAGTCACCTGGAGGAAGCTCTGGAGGTGTAGTGTCTAAGGCATTTGACTGCTAATCAGAAGGCTGGTGGTTCAAGCCCACCAGCCACTACTAGGATGGAAGATTGGCCAACCAACTTCTATAGAGATATCACCTTGAAAACCCAAGAAGGGGTTGCTATGAGTTGAATTGACTTGATGGCAGTGAGTTGAGAGTTGTTGATTCACATAAACCAGATGGAATACACAGGAATCAGATTGACTACATCTGTAGAAAGAGGTATTGCAGAAGCTCAGTGTCTTCAGCCAAAACAAGGCCAGAAATCTGACTGTGAAAGAGATCATCAATTTCTCATATACAGTTCCAAGTTGAGCCTGAAGACAATTAAAACAAACCTACAAGAGCCAAAATATGACCTTGTTTATATCCCACATGAATTTAGAGACCATCTGAAGAATAGGTTTGGCACACTGAACACCAGTGACCAAAAACTAGATAAATTGTGGGGTGGCATCAAGAACATCATACATGAAGAAAGCAAAAGATCATTAAAAAGATGGGAAAGGAAGAAAAGATCAAAATGGATGTCAGAAGAGACTCTGCTTTTGAACGAGAGTGACTAAAGCAAATGGAAGAATTGATAAGATAAAGCAGCTGAGCAGATTCCAAAGAGCAGCTCAAGAAGACAAAGTCGATTATTATAATGAAATGTGCAAAGACCTGGAGTTAGAAAACCAAAAGGGAAGTACATGCTCAGCATTTTTTAAGCTGAAAGAACTGAGGAAAAATTTGAGCTTCCATTTGCAATATTGAAAGATTCTATGGGCAAAATATTGAATGATGTAGGAAATATCAAAAGAAGATGGAAGGAATACACAGATTCAGTGCACGAAAAAGAATCGGTCAATGTTCAACTATTTTAGGAGTTGGCATATGATCAAGGACCAATGGTACTGAAGGAAGAAGTCAAAGCTGCACTGAAGGAATTAGCAAAAAACAAGGCCCCAGAAATTGACAGATACCCATTGAAATGTTTCCACAAATGGATGTCGTGCTGGAGTCACTTACTCGTCTACGCCAAGCTACCTGGACAACTGACTGGAAGAGACCCATATTTGCACCCATTCCAAAGAAAGGTGATCCCACAGAATGTGGAAATTATTGACCAATGTAATTAATATCACACTCAAGTAAAATTTTGCTGAAGATAATTCAGAAATGGTTGCAGCACTATATTGGCAAAGAACTTCCAGAAATGCAAGCTGGATTCAGAAGAGGATGTGGGACTAGGAATATCTTTGCTGATGTCAGATGGATCTTGGCTGAAAGCAAAGAATACCAGAAAGATGTTTACTTGTGTTTTATTGATTTTGCAAAAACTTTCAAGTGTGTGGATCCTAACAAATTATGCCTAACATTGAGAAGAATGGGAACTCCAGAACACTTGATTGTGCTTATGAGGAGCCTGTACATAGACTAGGATGCTCTTGTTTGTCCAAGGGGATACTGCATGATTTAAAATCAGGAAACGTGTGTGTCAGGGTTGTATACTTTTACCATACTTATTCAGTCTGTATGCTGAGCAAATAATCCAAGAAGCTGGATTATGTAAAGAACATGGCATCAGGATTGGAGGAAGGCTCGTTAACAACCTGTGATATGCAGATGAAACATCCTTGCTTTTTGAAAGTGAAGATGACTTGAAGCACTTACTGATGAAGATTAAAGACTACAGTGTTCAGTATGGATTACACATCAACATAAGGAAAATAAAAACCCTTACAACTGGACCAATAAACAGCATCACGATAAATGGAGAAAAGATCGAAGTTGTCAAAGATTTCATATTACTTGGATTCACAATCAACACCCATGGAAGGTGCAGTCAAGAAATCAGACATTGTATTGCACTGGGCAAATCTGGTGCAAAAGACCTCTTTAAAGTGTTAAAGTATAAAGATGTCACTTTGAAGACCAAGGTGCATCTAACCTAAGCCATGGTATTTTTTATTGCTGGACAATCAATAATAAAGAAGACCCAAGAAGAGTTGATGCTTTTGAGTTGTGGTGTTGGTGAGGGATACTGAAAGCACCATGAACTGCTAGAACAAACAAAGCTGTCCTGCAAGAAGCAAGAAGGGCCATATTTCATCTCACCTACTTTGGCCGTGTTGTCAGAAGGGACCATTCCCTGGAGAAGGATATCATGCTTGGTAAAGTGGAGGGTCAGTCAAAAAGGAGAAGACCTTTAAAAAGATGGATTGAGACAGTGACTGCAATGATGGGCTCAAGTATAGCAAAAATTGTGAGGATGGTGCATGACAGTTCAGTGTTTCATTCCGTTGTGCATAAGGTTGCTATGGGTTGGAACCAACTCAACAGCACAAAACAACGTTTATCTATAAATCATACATGTATGAATATATAACCTAAAAGAGTTATTTTCCATTTTGTATTATTTATAGGAAATTTCCAGTCAGTTTCACTTTTTTCTCTTAGAACTTGGGAAAGAACAGGCAATAGGATAAAGAGGTAGAAATATACCCCTTTAGCCCAACAATTAGTTTTTCTTTTCATTTGTTGATTATTTCCATCTAAATTTGTCTTAAAGTTTAGCTTCTGACCAATTAAACAAAGATCATTTCTGTGCAGTAAACCTACATGCATGCTCCCTTTAAAAAAAAGAAACTTGGTATTTGTTCAGAGCAGAGTGGAATAAAATTCATGTGGAGAAGGTTTGCTCTTGACATGGAGCTCTCTTGGCCCACACTGCTTGGGAAAAGCAAACAGGACAGATGGAGCATCACTCCTATCGGAACTGCTCTTGAGAGTGCACAAAGCTTGTCAAATCCTTGGACACACTGGAGCCACACTGAGGCGCTCATTCCTGTGACTTGATTAAGTGACTTGCTCAAATGTGCATGGTCAGCAGTGGTAGATAGGACTGGACTTAATGTCTTTTGACTCCAAATCAGTGTTCTTCCCACTGTAGAATCTTGACAGAGGATTCTCTGGTAATCAAGAATGTGTGATGTAGGGAATACAAGAAAACTTGGATTTCTATTCCCCAATATTTGTTACTATTAAGCCATTCTTTTAAAAGGGGGTTTGAGGTCATAAGGAGGTCTGTAGGGTTGCTATGAGTCAAAATCAACTCCAGGACAGTGGGTTGGGTTTGGTTTATGATTGATTGTGAGAATGGTGTAGGACAGGGCAGTGTTTCATTATGTTGTACGTAGAATTTCTATGAGTCAGAACCAGCTCATTGGCAGCTAATAACAGCAACATGGTACCCACAAGGAGCCCTGGAGGCACAGTGTTTAAAGCACTGGCTGCTAACCAAAAGGTCAGGGGTTTGAACCCACCTGCCACTGGGCAGGAGAAAGAGTGGTAGTCTGCTTCTACTCCTGTAAAGATCACAGCCTTGGAAACCCTATGGGGTAGTTCTACTCTGTCCTATCCAGTCACTATGAATCAGAATTACTCAACAGAAACAGGTTTTTGCTACCTACCTTCAGGAGCAATCTGGTTTAAAAACCTTATTCCTTTCTCCCTAATCTCCTGTAGGAAGGCTACTAAACCTAAGATCCTGTGAAACTCTACCCAGGTGGATTTGTTTCCTGCCTGACTCCTTCCGTAAGGGCTCTTGCTTAAGAGCAAGGTCTTCCATAAGACCTCTTCCTTAAGCCCAGAGGTACATCTTTAATTCCTATGTAGTTGTTCTGTTGTTAGCTGCCATAGAGATGATTCTGATGCATGGAGATCCTATATGTGTAGAGTAGAACTGCTCCATAGGGTTTTCAAGGCTGTGACCTTTCAGAAGCACATTGCCAAGGCCTGTCTGCTGAGGCATCACTGGGTGGGTTTGAACCACCAACTTTGGTTAGTAGTCCAACGCTAAACCTTTTGCATCACCTAGTAGGAGCTCTGGTAGCGTAGTGCCTAAGGCCCTTCACTGCTAACCAGAAGGCGGGCGGTTCAAACCCATCAGCCACTCCTGGGAGGGAAAGTTGGGCAATCTACTTTCGTAGTGATACTGCCTTCGACACCCAAGGAGGGGTCGCTATGAGTCGGGTCCGACTTGATGGCACATTACAACAACAACAACAGTTGCTAGGTGCCATCAAGTGGGTTTTGACTCATAGCAACCCTATACAACCAAAAGAAACAGTGCCTGGTGCTGCACCATCTTCACGATCCTTGCTATGTGTGAGCCCATTGTGTCAATCCACCTCCTTGAGGATCTTTCTCTTTTTTCACCATATACTTTACCAAGTATGACATCCTTCACAAGAAACAGGTCTCTCCTGATAACATATCCAAAGTACATGAGATGAAATCTCACCATCCTCACTTCTAAGTAGTATTCTGACTCTACTTCTTCTAAGACAGATGTGTTCATTCTAGATTTGTTCATCAGACTGAACTCAAAGCAAACCCACTGCCATTGAGTCCATTCCGACTCATAGCAAGCCTCACTGGTTTTCCCTGGCAGTAAATGTTTATGAAAGTAAATTGCCTCATCTTCCTTCCATGGCACAGCTGGACTAGACTCCTTTAACTCCTATAGCTGCTGCTTTTTATATCCATACACCTAGGATTAACACAGCAAAATTATTCCAAAGTAGGAACATTGTTGAATTCCCCTCACCCCTGCAATGACTATGAAAAATTATCTATGGGTTTAAAAGAAAAAAGGAACTCACAGTCTTGTGGAGAAATCCTGGCTGCAGATCACTGAACCAGGGCTCCTGGAATAGGGAGAGTGGGGAAGGGAGAGTAGAGTGGAGGAAGGGCCAGTGGCTCTAGCTAGAAAGGGAGAGGGGAGACCCATGGCTGCTTAGGAGTTCTTGCCTCCCTTCTAGGGCTCTGGTAGGAGGAGAGGTTGAAAGCTGACCTCAGAAAAACCTGAGAATTTAGAAGTGAAGACCTGAAGGGCAAAAGACAAAAGTTTACATCTCTGCTCCTCAACTTGCACAGCTCAGCCTCATCTTCCTCAACTGAGAAACGGCATAATACGAAAACTTTATCACAGCCTCGGAAGGAAGATGGGGCAATTTACTTTCGTAGTGATACTGCCTGGGAAACCGGAGGAGGGATCGCTATGAGTCCGGTCGACTGCACGGCACATAACAACCCAACAACCACAATTTGTAGCTCTGGTGGTGTAGTGCCTAAGGCATTTGACTGCTCACCAGAAGGCCGGAGGTTCAAATCCACCAGCCACTCCTCAGAAGGAAGGTTGGGCAATCTACTTCCGTAGCGATACCGCCTCAGAAACCCAAGGCAGGGTCGCTATGAGTCGGGTCGACTCGATGGCAGTGGGTTAATTTGTAGATGATTGTGTGCAGGCACAGAGGAGCAAAGGAATGGGAAAGTGTTCTGCAAAGACTGCAAATAGAGTAGAAATTAGTATGAGGAAAGATGACGGTAATGATGATCATTTCTATCTCTAGCCTGATGTGAAGGGACAATTTTTAAAAACTTGGCCAAACCAGTTGCGAAAAAGACAGGCAGCTGCTGCCGGAGGCCTCAGGAGTGAGGGCCCGTGGTGAGTTGCCCTGAGATAGGGCATTTCCTCCGCCTCCCAGAGCAGGGGGCGGCCCAGGCCTGGCCCTGCATGGGCACAGCGCAGTCGCCAAGGTGCCAGTGGTACCAGCCCCGCGGGGCTTTTTCCCTGCTCAGACAGCCCGGTCCCAGCACTAGGCGGCAGCTCAGAGCTCAGAGCTCCAGGTCTATGGGAGTTCGGAGCCTGTGCCAAGGCTGTGGGGTCTCTTGTTGTCCTCCCCCTCCCCCGCCATATTCACCTAAATTAATCTGAAATAGAATAAAGCATGCTCCTTGAGGGAAAAGTTGTTTTTTCTTTTTTGTTTGTTTCTGGAGTTCCGGTGGAGTAGTGCCTAAGGCATCTGACTGCTAACCAGAAGGCTAGTGGTTCAAATCCAACAACCACTGCTCAGCAGGAAGACCGGGCAATCTACTTTTGTAGAGATAAAATCAAACAAAAAAACAAATGCACTGCCATGGAGTCAGATCCGACTCATAGCGACCCCTCTTTGGGTTTCCGAGGCGATATCATTATGGAAGTAAATTGCCCAACCTTCCTTCTGAGGAGTGACTGGTGGGTTTGAACCACTAGCCTTCTGGTTAGCAGTCAAATGCCTTAGGCACTACGCTCTACCAGAGCTCCGAAGGAGGGGTCACTATGAATTGGAAAGGACTCCAGAGCAGGGAGTTTGGCTTTGTTTGTTTGTTTTTTAAATGTGATTTGGGTGAAAGTTTACAGAGCAAGTTCATTTTTCATACACATTTTGTTTCATGACTTTGCCTGCAATTCCTCACAATGTAATAGCTCTCTTCTGACTTCTTCCCTGTAGTTACTTCTTCCCTGTGTGCTTCTTTCCTATGATTCCTGCCCCCTAAGCTATCTCCTTGTGCAAACACTGCCCTTCTGTTCTCCCATGATTGCTCATTCTGAGGAGTGTAGGAGTGTAGGTAACCTGATGTAAATGTTCACCCTATATGCCTGTCTATTGTTTGATTGGAAGCAATGGGATTGAGTTCAATGCCAGACCTGAAGAGTAAGTAGGTTCCACCAGTCTCTATTGGACTAGTAAGCCTGATCTTTTTTTTATGATTTTGAGTTTTGTTCCACATTGTTCTCCCACTCTATCCAGGGTCTCCTGCACTGAACCCCTTCTGAGTGGTTGACAGTGGTAACCAGGCACCATCTAGTTCTTCTGGTCTCGTGGACATATAGGCAAAGGTTCTCATGGTCTACTAGTCCCTTGAAGTAATTGTTTCCATGGGTCTTTAGTTTTCTTCATTCTTCTTTGCTCCAGACAAGGAAAGACCAGTTGTTGCATCTAGATGTCCACTGGCAAGCTTTTTAAGACCCCAGTCGATACTCACCAAAGTAGGATGTAGAATAATGTTTTTGTGTAGTATGTTATGCCAATTGAGTTTGATGTCCTCCACTACCATAATCTCAAGCCCACAGGTCCAACAACTCTCTCCCTCAGGGTGGTTGACTGTGGCTAAGAAATCATAACTTTGCCCACTGTTAGTTCTATTTATATGGACACTCTTTTTTAAAAATTTTTTTATTGTGATTTGGGTGAAAGTTTACAGAACAAATTCATCTTTCATACAGGAGCTCACATTGACTCCATCTCATGGCATTGACTACAATCTCCCACAATGCAACAGCTCTCCTCCCACCTCCTCCCTACATCCTTCCCTCCCATGCACTCCTGCCCCCAAGCTGTCTCCCTGTGCATACACAGCCCTTCTATTCGCCTATGATTGATCTTTCTAAGGAGTGTGTCTACCTAATGTAAATGTTCACCTCATATGCCTGTCTTTTGTTTGATTGGAAGCCATAGGAGTGCGTTCAATTCCAGGCCTAAAAGGCAGTTAGGGGGCATAGTCTCAGTGGTTCCACCAGGCTCTATCAGACCAGCAAACCTGGTCAACCCTCTTTTTTATTTATTTATTTTTTTTATGATTTTGTGTTTTGTTCCACATTGTTTATATGGCTATTCTTACAGCACTTACAGATACATATGTAGAAAATATTATCTGCCAACCTTATATATTCTCAAGGAAAAAGTTTCTAAGGTCTAACCTTTTAAATTTTATTTAAATGTTTTGTCATCCACTCATTACTTGATAACAGTTATTGACATTTGCACAGTTCATTAATAAGTAGGAGGGGCTTTCACAACACTGTGCTAGTAGTGCTGTGTTATTTTTATTGTAAAAGGTAAACTGAACTAGAGATCAGGTAAAAGAAGTATGGCCATACTGCTCGTAAGTTCTAGCAACTGGGACTTAGGGCTTTTTGGCTCCAAGTCCTGTGTTTCTGGAAATCTTCTGGAAATGTTCAAATGGTAAACTAAAAAGAGAAAGGGAGAGAAACTCAGAGAGGAAATTAGAGGAGTGAGAGAGGGGATAGAGAGAGGAGGAAGGGAAAGAAGGAAGCAAGGTCTTTAAAGAGACAAGTAGATGCACCTGTGGTCAGCTGATACTCAACAAAGGGCCGAGAAACATTACATGGGGAAGAGATTGTCTCTTTAACAAATGCTGCTGGAAAAACTGTATATCTATTTGCAGAAAAATAAAACAAGATCCATACCTCACATCATATACAAAAACTAACTCAAGATGGATCAAAGGCCTAAATATAAAATGTAAAACTCTTATCATATAAGAAAAAATAGGAACAAACTTAAGCGTTCTAATTTATGGCAAATACTCTATCAAACATAACTAAAAATTCACAAATAGCAGAAGATAAACTAAATAACTGAGACTTCCTAAAAAAATAAACACATGCACATCAAAAGACTTCTCCCAGAAGAGTAAAAAGAGAACGTATAGACTGAGAAACATTTTTGACAATGGCATATCTGACAAGGGACTAATTAATCTCTAAAATTTATAGAAAGCTTCAAAACCTCTCAATAACAAAAAGACAAATATTCCAATTTAAAAAATGGGCAGAGGATATGAGCAGACACTTCACAAAAGAAGACATTCTAGTGGCCAAAAAACACATGAAGAAATGCTCAAGATCATTACCCATTAGAAAGATGCAACCCCAAACAACAATGAGTTATCGTGTCACTCCAGCAATAATAGAAAAGTTCAGTAAGACAGAAAAACAACAAATTCTGGTGAGGGTGTGGAGTGATTAGAACCGTACACAGCTGGAGGGACTGCAAAATGGTACAACCATTATGGAAAATGGCATGGCATATCCTTAAAAAGTGAGAAAAGGAGATACCAAATGGTCCAGTAATCTCATTACTAAGTCTGTATCCTAGAAAAATAAGAGCTCCAACACACAAAGAGATATATGCACACCTATGTTAATAGTGGCATTATTCGTGATAGCAAAAAGATGGAAACAACCTAAAAGCCCATCAATAGATGAATGGATAAACAAACAATGGAATACTATGCAGCATTAAAGAGTAAGAATGAATCCAGGAAACATCTCAAAACATCAATGAACCTAGAGAACAATATGCTAATTAAAATAACTCAATCACAAAAGGACAAATATTGTATGAGGCCACTATTATAAAATGTCAAGAAAAGGTTTATGAATAGAAAGAAACATTCTTTGATGGTTACCAGGGATGGGAGGTGTGGGGAGAGGAAAATCACTAAGTAGATAGAAAAAAACCAAATTCACTGCCATCCTGTTGACTCTGACTACAAGGCTATAAATCTTTGTGGAAGCAGACTGCCTCATCTTTCTTCTGCAGAGCAGCTGGTGGGTTTGAACCACTGGCCATTTGGTTAGCAGCCAAATGCCTTAACCACTATATCACCAGAACTCCTTATCACTAAGTAGATAAAACCACAAAAACAAACCCACTCCACCAAGTCGATTCTGACCCATAGTGACCCCCATTGGTTTTCCAAGGTGGTAAATCTTTACAGAAGTAGATTGCCCCATGTTCCTTCCACAGAACAGCTGGTAAGTTTGAACCACCAACCTTCTGGATAACAGTCAAATGCCTTAGGCACTATGTCACCAGAGCTCCTTCACTAACTGGATAAAGTAACAAAATAAAACAAAAAACCAAACTCTCTGCCATCAAGTTGGACCCCTCCTAGGGTTTCCAAGGTGGTATCTCTACAGAAGTAGATTGCCCAATCTTCCTTCTGAGCAGTGGCTGGTGGGTTTGAACTTCCAGCCTTCTGGTTAGCAGTCAAATGCCTTAGGCTCTACGGCACCAAAGCTCCTTCACTAACTGGATTTGTTGTTATTATGTGCCATAGAGGGGCCCTAATTCTTACCGACCCCTCCTTGGGTTTCCGAGGCAGTATCACTACGTCCAACCTTCCTTCTGAGGAGTGGCTGGTGGGTTTGAACCACTAGCCTCTGGTTAGCAGTCAAGTGCCTTAGGCACTACGCTACTAACTGGATAGTAGACATATATTAACTTGGAAGAAGGGAAAAGCAATACACAGTAAGGGAGAGGTCAGCACAGCACAATCAAGGCAAAGGAAGACACTGGGAGGTATGCAAGAGTAAAAGGACATGAAGGTAAATACTATTACATATACAATCTTGCAATAACAGTAATAACAAATAATAATTTACGAATGGATACATAGGTAGCTATGTAAATTGAACAGGTGTGGGATGGCATATGGGAGTATAGTCATGATTGTAATAGGTTTGGGAGATAATTTTTTGACATATGTATTTGTATGTGCTGTAAATATATTCAGGACTATAGTAGAGCATACAAGGGGCAAATTTACACAAACTTCTTAGCCATAACAAACACATTGAGGGACTGGGTCACTGGGTCTGATGGCTTAGGATCATGGTCACAGGGGACATCTAGGTCAACTGGCAATACAGTCGATAAAGACAATGTTCTACATCCTACTTTGATGTGTATCAACTGGGGTCTTAAAAGTTTGCGAGCTGGCACTTAAGCTGCAACTCTTGTTCTCTTCCTGTCCAGAGCAAAAAAGAGTAAAGAAAATTAAAGGCTCAAGGAAACAATTAGTCCAAAGGACTAATGAACCACACAAACCACAGCCTCCACTAACCTGAGACTAGAAGAACTAGATGATGCCTGGCTACCCCTACCTACTGCTCTGATGGAAATCACAATAGAACAGAATAGGAAAAGAATGTGAAACAAAATTCAAAAGCATAAAAAACACTAGTCTGATAGAGACTGGTGGAACCCCTGAGACTATGACCCTTAGATATCCTTTGAACCTGGAACTGAACCCACTCTGAAATCACCTTTCAGCCAAACAATAGACAGGCCTATAAAATGAACAATAACACCCATGAGGAAAGTGCTCCTCAGAGCAATCAACCATAGGAGACCAAAAGGACAACGTTTGCCCAAAGAAAAAGTTCAGAAGGCAGGAAGGTGCAGGCAAGATGGGCCAACTAATGTCACAAAAAACAAAATTTGTATAAATTGTTGGATGGAAAACTAATTTGCTCTGTAAACTTTCACTCAAAGTAATATATATATATAGGGTTTTGTGTGTGTGTGTGTGTGTGTGAAAAAAGATACAAGCCAAAAGCCCAACATACACAGAAAGAAGGCACAAATCTGTGTGTGTGTGGAGTGGCCCTCAGCGTGGTGCACACGCGGTGTCCAGTGTATCCTCGCGTCACACACGGACCTTTCACTCTGATTCTGCTCACCCGAGTGTCCAGGAGACCTCACCTCACGCCCCTTCAAGTCTGAGCCTCAATAGAACCCGGCGCAACAGGCCTGTGTCTCTGCTCTTACTGGTTTGGTTTACCAGGGCGCCCAAATGAAGATTGACTGCGCTGGCGTCGAACGAATGATAGCTGGACCGACAAATGACCGAGGTCCTGGACCCAGAACGGGGGAGAGCAAGTGCTGCAAGGGCCTCAGGCCACCAGCTTTAGCGCTCTCTCAACCAGTCGAGACCCAGGGTTTTTGACAGCTGCCTTGAGCTCCGGAAAAATGAGGCTTTCTATGAAAGGTAGCATGCCGTGGAGCCGCCCGCAACTAGATGCCCTGGCACAAAGTTGCCCGTGTGCATGCTAGTGAATGAAGGAAGGAATGGAGCCGGTGAATGAGCTCGGGTTTCCGAATGCAGAGAGCTTTCGCCCTGGACCTCGCTGGAGCAGACAGTCAGGCTTCTCTTCTTGACAGCCCAGGAGAACGCTCCCCGACTCCCCCCACGAAATACAAGCAATTACACAATTGGAAACGACAACAACAACACTTACTCTCTCTGCCACCCTATTTTAGTCATTTTTTTTTTTCTCCACCACCACCGTTTCCCCTCTCAGCCCTCAGTCCCAGCGGACTCTGTAATCTTTCTCCGCTCTTTTTCCCTATTGCCTATTCGTTTCTCGCCTCCTCCCTCTTCCCTCCTCCCTTATGGGGCGTGCTCCTCGCTGCCTTCTGCTCCCCTCAGCTAGCGCTTCTCCCTAAATTGGCGCCCCGGGAGCAGCCCTTGTGCGCTCACTGCTCTTAGGCCACGCCGGAGGCCAGGGAGAGATAACGGTCCCTCTGAAGCGTCTAACGCTGCAGAGCTACGTCCGGGGCCAGGAGCTGCGAAGACAGAAAAGTCTGGATCAAGTTCCTCCCGCGGTCTGTGGACACTCTGCAAGTCCGTCTTCGCAACACACCCGAGCTGCCCTCCTCAGGCCAGGCACAGCATTCGCTCTTCTGCGTTCTTGGTGCACTCTGGCCTGGGGGTTTTCCTGGAGGAATTTCTGGCAAAGAGGCCCTACAAGGGAAATGGCCTAGTCTTTCCGGGGTGGAGAAGTCCGCCCAGACAGTGGACGCAATTTCTCCGCAACATCCCTTTTACAGCACCCCCCACACACACACCTCCCCGCTCTGCCCCCGGCGCCAGTCAGCCCCGCAGCTCCACCTCGGGTTACAGGATGCCCGGCCCCGCTGCGGGGCGCCCCCTTCCCCGCCAGCTTTGCGCCGCACCCTTCGCTGGTCTGGCCTTGGCCGGCGAAAGCAGCAGGTGGGACGCCCCGACCTACCGCCTGCTCCCGAATCCTAGTTAGAATGTGTGTATGGGAAACCCAGGCATCTATTTCACAGAGAGGTTAAACATAGGCCACTAAGAAGGGAAAGTTGCATCTTTCCATCCGCTTGGGCAGTCTTCTATTGGGGCCTGTACCAGAATGCAAGGAGTTCTGGTGGCATAGTGGGTAAGGCATCTGCTGCTCACTAGAAGAAGGTCAGCGGTTCAAACCCACCACCTGTTCCGCGGGAGGGAGATGAGGCAATCTGCTTCCTTTAGGATTGACAGCCTTAGGGATCGCTGTGAGTCGGAATCTACTCAATGGCAATGGGTTTGGTTTGGTCTAGTGCTGGGATGCACGTTTTGCACAAGGCACCTATGACTCAATCAGGGACCGTTGGAGCATTGAAATATGGACTTACAGTTTGAATTGTACATCCAGAGCGTATATTAACACTAACTATGATGTATATATAGAGGGAGCTCTGGTACCGTAGTGCCTAAGGCACTTGACTGCTAACCAGAAGGCTGGCGGTTCAAACGCACCAGCCACTCCTCGGAAGGAAGATGGGGCAATCTACTTCCGTAGTGATACTGCCTCGGAAACCCAAGGAGGGGTCGCTATGAGTCGGTCCGACTCAAGGGCATATAACAACAACAACAGCAGTGAGGTCAGTCTTATTATCTTCCCCATTTAGGAGTTAAGAAAAGAGATCTTGATAGTTACCTGACTTGCATTGAATTATCTAGCACCGAAGACGGATCCTAACTCCAGAACCCCTGGCCCTCCCACAACAATGCCACCTCTTTCCACAGTCATCTCTGCGGACTCTGTGTTTCCAAGACCTTATATAGAGTCCAGCACAGCTCAGTAAATACTTGTGGATTGAATTCCAGGATCCGGTACAACCTTACGGCTGCCGTGTTTTAGACAGTAGTGTGTCACACACTCGTTCATTCACTTTTTCGACAGTTACTGAGCGCCTGCTGTGTGCGGGTGCTGATGCAAGAGCCAAGAGCCGTGGAAGTGAAGGTGTTGGTGATGGCGAGGGACCGAGCTTCCAGCCCGTGACTCCCGGAGTGGAGAACACGGTCTGCCCCCGGGTGTTGGAAAGTGGGGATCTAGGGGATCTCCTAGTCTTGCCGAAGTCGTAGGGGAGGCGGGAGCCGTGGCGGAGACGACTCCAGCGGGAGGAAGAGGGAGACCCAGCAAAAAGAAAATATAACCTGAAGGGAATTCCGCGAGAGAAGAGCTTTAGGGGAGGGAATCGGAGACCTAGACAACACAACTGGGGGTGGGGGAGAGAGTGAGGGCAACAAGAAAGAGAAATCAGACTGCCAGAGTGTATAAAATATAAATGAGAAATACCACCTTTCCCTTCCCGAGAGCCAGTGAGGGGCGGGAGCGTCTAGGGGGGTCTTCAGGCGCACAGTGCACGGAACACGAAAGTAGGACTCAGATTCCAGAAACCAGCCCCACCCCTTGCCAGCCTCTGTGTCTGCCCAAGTTGGCTGGGGCGAGGTTGCTGAAGCCTCAGTCATTTTAGAAAAGCAGTAGGTGTGTTCTCTTACGAACGATTCAGTTTGGGAGGAATCCATAATATTTTTCTTGCGCGCCAGGCATTCCTAGAGAAACCTGTTTGGGTTCGGTTCTCCGTAGAAGTCCACGCGCAGAAAAGTTGGAGTCTGGCCCGATGGAGGCCGCAGCAGGTCGGTCTGGGGCTGGCTCCCTGCGTTCGGGAGAGGGAACAATTAGGGCCCGAGATCTCCCGGCTCGAAGCGTAGGGTACCGGGCGAGGCCGCGCGTTTGTCCCGGAAGCTCAAGCGGCACCTGCGGCCTGGGATCGGGCGGTAGGCGGCTCGAGGTGCAGCTGGAGCGCGGATACCCAGTCGGAACCCCAGGGGGCGGAGGGACCCGCCCGGGGCGGGCGCGGCGAGGCTGTGGCGGCCTCTTGTGTGGGCCCTGCTCCTCCCCCTCCCGGCAGGTCTGAGCAGGGACGCGGCGGCCCGGGACGTAGGGGTGGGGGTGCCCGCGCCCGGAGACGGAAGGAGGAGCCGCGCCACCTTCGAGAGTCATTGGAGGACGCTACCGCCCGAAGCTGATAAATAAAGGCCGCAGCGGCTGGCCAAGTTGGACGCCCCTGACCTGTGCGAAGGCCAAGTCAGTCCCATCCCAGCGAAGCCAAGCGAGGCGACCCCCGTGTGGCCATGGCCTCGCTGCTGGGAAACTACCCGTGGCCCGAAGGGCTTGAGTGCCCGGCCCTGGAAGCCGAGCTGTCGGATGGGCTATCCCCGCCGACCGCTCCGCGCGCCCCGGGGGACAAGGGCTCCGAGAGCCGCATCCGGCGGCCCATGAACGCCTTCATGGTGTGGGCCAAGGACGAGAGGAAACGTCTGGCAGTGCAGAACCCAGACCTGCACAACGCCGAGCTCAGCAAGATGCTGGGTGAGTGACTGAGTGGGGCGTGAGCCCGAGGGTCAGCGGGCAGGGCTTGGCCGGGCTCGGGGCGGAGGTGCGGGCAGAGGCGGGGTTTGGGGCTCAGGCTTGGGAAGGTCGGGAAGGGGGCCACGGGAGCGCGCGAGTCCGAGGACAGTGAGGAAGTTTGGAAGCTTTGCGCGTTCTGGAGTGCGTGTGCGTGTGTGAGCGCCTTACAGCTCAGGGCGCTCACTGTGTCCGCTAGATTTTGCTCACTTTGAGTATGGATGTACGTGCGGAGGGTCAGAGTTTCAGAGCCGGACACAATTGACGAGGACCAAAATGAAATCACGCAGCCTGGTTGTGGAAGGGTTCTCTTGGCGGGAAAAGGAGCAAAGCCGCGGCAGCCTCGCGGCGCAGAGTTTGGGGCCCCGGGAAGCGGGAGGAGAAGCGGCCGCAGGCAGGCCAGAACTGCCGGGCAACTGGAAACGTTGAGCAGAGCGCGGTGCGCCTGCTCCATTCCCGGTTGAGTTTAAACCTGCGCTCAAGGAGGCGCGGAGTAACGGAAACCCCAAGGCCGAGCACAAAACTGACGTTTGCTAGGAATACCGAATAAGGAAAAACCATTATTCCCTGCACTTTACGACGGGCACAATCACAGAGGTTGTCGCAGATAAAAAATATTAACGAATATTCATGAAGAGAAACATTTCAGAAACGCATCCCTGCTTTAATTATTAAAACTACAGCAAGAGAAGTCTTCGCAAATAGATTCGATTCCTTATTCAATTTCTCAAACAATCGCAGAAGTGTAGTTAACTTAATTTGGATTGTTATGGTAGCCACTGAGGGTCTATCCTGAAGCGGGGCAGCTCCCGTGTTCTTCGGCGCTGACCTGGCTGGGGCAGCCAGGGCTGCAGGACTAGGGAAGGGGCAGGCCCGAAGACCCCAAGTCTGTTCTCTGGGGCGCGGAGGACATTGGGTCATGTCCGAAAAACTGGCATTCCTTTCAGATTTTCTTCTTTCTCCAATGTTTGGAGCTGACACTTCTCCCCCAACGCCTTTGCCTGTCAGCGTGATTTTTATTCATTTTAACTGTAGGAAACCTTTGAAAGCACTTGTACACCCAGCAGGCTCCAGGCCCTGTAAGAAAGGACGTGCATGGTAACACAAGACTGGCCCCGTCCTCCTCAACCCCACCCGAGTTGGAATGGAGCTCTTCCTTTTCCTGTAGGAGCTAAGGGATCTTTCCCTAGATGGAATCATGGGGTGAGGACGTGATGCTCACGGAACTGCCAGCTAAAGCACGGAACTGCCAGCTAAAGCACGGAACTGCCAGCTAAAGCCATCGGCACTCAGAGGGGGTCCCCAGAGCCCTTTTGCAGTTTAGATGCCCATTAATCTCAAAAGGCCTATTGCCTGTGACCCAGCCTACTGGCTAGCTGTACCCAGGGCCACATTATGACTTACTTGGGTCCTAGGACTTTTGCCATGTGGACATGAAAAATACTAAAAGTTATATTTTATACTGTGCTGATATAAAGGTAAGGAGCTCTGGTGGCATAGTGCCTAAGGCATTTGACTGCTAACCAGAAGGCTGGTGGTTCCAACCCACCAGCCACTTCTTGGAAGGACGACTGGGCAATCTACTTCCGTGAGATACCACCTTGGAAACCCAAGGAGGGGTCGCAATGAGTCAAACGGACTCCACAGCAGTGAGTTTGGTTTGGTTTGATATAAAGGTAAATATATGAATATATGTTAGAATATTTTCTTCATCCTAAAAGCTTATATTTCTCTAATGAATTTAACAGAAATTAAAAGCATTTTTATGGACCCCTAAAAGCTTTGTGTGTTTTAGACACTGTGCCGTATCGCCCAGGCCCAACTCAGGAACAGAAACCCCCAAATTCTGACCAGAATGGTCAGAGCCCTGGCCAGAGATCAGAGAGGAAGGAAGATTGGGGAGCCTGCCCCTGTCGAGTAAGGCTGCCTATTCCTAGGAAAAGGGACTTAGGAGACAAATACCTCCGTGGAGTGGACCCTCGTTGCCCACTTGCACACAGGCTTCAAGAGGTTAGAGTTCATTTTGCAAGAGAGAGGAGGATTCCTTCCCAGTTAACAAACACAGTCACCTGGTACTGGGTGAGGGAAATAAACATGATGTTACTTTTTAAAAGATCAGTATACCTGATAATAGAGAGACAGCAGGATGAAATAGTTCCAACCCCATAATCTTACCCAACCCTCATTTTCTGATATCTGTATAAAAGGGAAGGAAGGGCTCGATACGAGAGTCCCAACTTATTACTATGAACTTTCCAAACTTTAAAAATATTTCAAGCATCTTCTCCAGTATTTTTAGTATATTATGAATGAAAAAATGCATAAAGACAATTACACATTTAGTAACATGTAAAAATCAACCTGTGCTTTATTAATACTGCAATATCCAGGTGCATTTAGGAACTACTTTCACAATATATATTCAGTCCACACACAGTGTGTGAGGTGCATCTGGATCTTGGGCCTCTTGCAGTGCCACAGGCTGGGAAGCACTGATCTTTAAAGGCACTCCCAGCCCTCAAAAAGAGTTCCTACCAATTTTCAAATTATCCTTTTAAGTGATAGTTAGTTATATTAATTGGTGTCTCCATCAGAATAGTTATAAATTTATACCCAAATGGTGAAAGAATAATCCCACTTCTTGATCTCCTTTGAGGGCCTTGGTCCATGGAGCCAGTCAGTGCCCAGCTCTGAGTGACCACCTGGCACATAGCTCTGTCCTCTGTCCTTGGCCCTGCAGATGCTGGATATGCGGCCCCTTTCCTTACAGGGCTTAGCCAGGGGCATTAACCTCTGGTTTAATGGTTCTCAAACATCATGATAGATTAGAGTTATTGGGGCACTTGTCAAAATTGTAGAATCTTGGACAGTTCAGGATATAAACAATTTGAGTGGTCTAGAAGGTACCTTTGGAAAACACTCCAGCTGGAAGGATACACAATACATTAAGATAGGAAAGGGTGACATGAAAGTAATTTATAAAGCAACCAACTAGTGAGTAACAATGACAATAAGATACAGGTGAACATAGTCTTTTAGCACCAGTGGGGTAGAGGGGTAGATGCATGGGATTCTTTTAAAAGAAGAAAGTTCTGAGATGAGTAGTTATCACCAAAAAAAAAAAAAAAAAAAAACCAACCAAACTCACTACTGTCAAGTCGGTTCCTGACTCATAGCAACTCCTCCTTGTGTTTCCGAGGCAGTATCACTATGGAAGTAGATTGCCCAATCTTCCTTCTGAGGAGTGGCTGGTGGGTTTGAACTGCCAGCCTTCTGGTTAGCAGTCAAATGCCTTATATTTTACAGTTAGGGAAATAGAGGCCCAGGGAAATTAAAGAATTGGCTTCTTTATGGAGAGTCAGTGTCTGAGTAGGTGACCCCTGCCAAAGCTGAAGGGTTGTAGGTAGATGGGCTATAAGCAGTTGTCTCTCTCTCTTTGTGTATGCATGTATTTGCATGTGTGCATACATGTACATCTCTGTGTGAACATGTATGTATTTGTACATTTGTGCATGTGTGTGTATGTGTGTGCTACAGGCAGATGCTCACATTCTGCTCATAGCCAAGTCTTCCTACAAGAGTGTCCTGTTTGACCTTCAGATGTGAGGGGTAGTCATCTGTTAACCTAAGTGAGATCATATAATTTACTTATATCTCTGAAACTATTGATTGAGCCTGAGTTCCTTACAGGAAGGCCTGGTAAGTTGATAGATGCCATAAGTGAATACTACAGTATCACTTCCTGAAAGGCAGCAAAAATTAACCAAGGTGGGAGTTTGAATTAAAATTCACAAATGATTAGAATTGATAATCAAAGAGTGAGAACAACATCACTCAACATTCTGATAGTTACATATTTTTCCCTTCACTGATGATGGGTCAGGTAGGCCATTGGCTGACAATTTTACTTTTTTTTTTTCCATAGTATTCAGGTTATCTGGTGACTTTTATATGAGAGATGATGGGTGTTTATGCACCTTCTGCATGAAGTGGTTTTGTGGGATGCAAGCAGTAAAGGGCAGTTTAGTCTCACTATGTGCGCAAGACTTGTGGGGTAGGAAGAGAATATGAGTCTGTCAGTCTGTCTGTGTCTGTGAGAGGGTGAAGGGGCAGCCCCATGTGTGTGATGGTCAGAGGCACGAGTCTCCGAGTTAGTTGCGCCTGCCACCCAAAGCAGTGCGAATACTGAAGGTGGCTTTCTCTGGATTGTGTGAGCAGGGAAGTCATGGAAGGCCCTGACGCTGTCCCAGAAGAGGCCCTACGTGGATGAGGCCGAGAGGCTGCGTGTGCAGCACATGCAGGACTATCCCAACTACAAGTACCGCCCCCGCAGGAAGAAGCAGGTCAAACGGCTCTGCAAGCGAGTGGATCCTGGCTTCCTCCTGAGCTCCCTCTCACGTGACCAGAATGCCCTGCCTGAGAAAAGGAGTGGGAGCCAGGGTTCTCTAGGTGAGAAGGAGGAGAGGGGTGAGTACTCCCCCGGCACCGCCCTGCCCAGTCTCAGGGGCTGCTACCACGAGGCGCCAGCTGGCAGCAGTGGCGGCACCACAGGCAGTGTGGACACCTACCCATACGGGCTGCCCACGCCTCCAGAAATGTCTCCCCTGGACGCACTGGAGCCGGAGCAGACCTTCTTCTCCTCCCCCTGCCAGGAGGAGCATGCTCACTCCCATCGAATCCCACACCTGCCAGGGCCCCCATATTCCCCCGAGTATGCCACCAGCCCCCTCCACCGCAGCCATCCCCTGGGCTCCCTGGCCCTCAGCCAGTCCCCAGGCGTCTCTATGATGTCCACTGTACCCGGCTGTCCCCCGTCTCCTGCCTATTACTCTCCTGCTACCTACCACCCTCTCCACTCCAACCTCCATGCTCATCTGGGCCAGCTCTCCCCTCCTCCTGAGCACCCTGGCTTTGATGCCCTGGATCAGCTGAGCCAGGTGGAACTCCTGGGGGACATGGATCGCAATGAGTTCGACCAGTATTTGAACACTCCTGGTCATCCAGACTCTTCCACAGGGGCTGTGGCCCTCAGTGGACATGCCCCGGTCTCCCAGGTGACACCAGCAGGCCACACGGAGACCAGCCTCATCTCAGTCCTGGCTGATGCCACAGCAACGTACTACAACAGCTACAGTGTGTCATAGAGCCCCAAGGCAGGAGGTGCAACCCTGCCCATGTCATCCTGTTCTTCCTGAGCACCTCACAGAGCTGAGAGACTACGAAGTATTACCAGCTTTCCTTGAACCACCCACAGGGAGTGGAGAGGTCTGAACTGCTGGCCCTGGGAGCCTTCATCCTGAAACTGAAGTGGGTTTTATTGATCTAAGTACCCCCTCCACCCCCTTGCCTGCCAGTTCCACCCCCTTCAGCCTATGTTTTGAGTATATTCCTTCAAATGAATTTTCGTTGGCTACACTTGATAGCAGTGAGTTTCTGTTGTTGTTTGTTTGTTTTGTTTTTTGACACCCTGTGAATAGGGCACTGTAATTGCTGAAAGATACTGTTTAATGGTAGAAATTTCACTGACCTTTCTGCCTTGTTGAGACAAATGAGTGAAAAGCCCAGTATTTTCATCTCTCCTGCTTCTAACACAGCCACTCTGAGTATAGCAGACTTGGTCTGTTGGAGCCTTCATGTAAGAAGAGAACTGGACGAGGAGTCGGGACCTGGGAGCTCGTCCCAGATCTGGCACAGACAAGCTGGGTGATACCCTGACATGCCTCCTTTGTCCCCCACAGCCTGTTTTCTCATAAGTAAAACAAGGGGCACACTTAGTGCCTAAGGTCCTTTCTTCTCTACATTTTCTGATTTAAGATTTTCTCAAGGCTAACTAAAAGGAAAATGGGAAATTTAACTCCTTAATAAGTTTATTAGCATGCAACTTGGTGATAATGTGTTGTGCACAGTCCGAGGACATAATGTTTTCTGCACTTCCACTACTTCCTACGATTACTACATCCTTCCAAAAGGACTATTTTTCAATTTGGGAAAAAAAAAAAAAAAACCATCTTGATTTGGAAATTTTTTTTTTTGAAATTTTAGATAAGTTTTATTTTATTACATATAAACTTCATGAGACTATATGCAGTCTAAATATATACAATGAGTTTGTATGACACACACAAGCCTTCATGCACACATTTAAATATGTGTCTCTGCGTACCAAATAAGATGTTCTTGTTAATGATGGTAACTTCACGTCAACTCCCTGTTCCTAATGACCGGATGAGCCACGGTACCTAAGAGGAACTTGGAACAAAACAACAGTACTTTCTTTAAATCTTGATGTGTTAATTTCTCAAGCAAAATTTTAGCTCACATCCTCTGTGTGGATGCAAAGGAGCTTCCTTCCCTGCTGGCTCTCTCCATCTCGCTCTCCTGTGTTTTCTTTCTTCTTTCTCTTCTTTTCTTTTTTTTCCTTTCTCTTCCTCCACTCCTGAATTAGACACTAATTCATGGAGCACTTGATTTATAATCCCAAACGGAACTCCTATGGATTTGATGGGAATTTGTTTTCTTCACAAGCCGGCTGGTTCTTAAGGCCAATTCCTCCACCAACATTTTAGAAACCTTTCCTGTCTGCACTTTGATTATTCTTAACTCCCGAAGAGCAAAAATGCGCTATGATTTGGAAAATGTTTCTGACTCCTGAACCCGCCCCTAAAACATTTCCATCCTTCCCCCAAGTGTCCTTTGAAGGAACATACCTAACAATGAGCTAAAAGACAACTGTTTGTCTTTTGACTTCAGCATATTATTGCCTGTATGAACTGTGTGTTTTATATATTCTCCTATTATTTTCTCCGTATGTTTTGTATTGTTAAACTTCCCTTTCCTTTCCTTCCAAGAAGTCTTATTGTAAAATTTGCTTACAAGATATAATTAATCTTTATGCTATTATTGTATATGATGTTTGGTAATAAATAGCAAATTGTTGAGGATGTGGTTGACTGGTACACAATCCAGAATGTGTCTTTATAATCTTGTAAAACATTATCACAGACATTAAGCTAGACTGTTCCATTTTGTTTTCTTTGTAAGAACTGTACATGCTTTGGAACGGTTATAGATACTGGTTTGTCTAAAATATTTAATTTAAATAAATGTTTTTATACTATGATTATTCTATCATTTAAAATCTAGTTTTGCAAAAAGAAGAAGTAATTGAGAGAAGTATAGATATTATGTCCAGTGCTACTTGTATTATGGGTCAGATTTTTTTTCTATGTCAACTTTTTAATTTCAAAATGTTGGTATCTTTTAGTGGTGTATTTTGTTTTATGAGTGATGGTAAAGAGATAAATCCCAGTTCTACACATTGGAAACAGTAATGCTATAGAAAGAAAAGACCCACTGGTAGCCTACGTGATGAACAATTTTCTTCACAAGATGAATTTACATGTCCAAATGAAATGAGGTGATTAGCAAGCTATTTCAAGATAAATAGTAAATTTTGCCCCATGACTTGCTTTCTTAAGGCTACTACATTTTTTTTTCCTTTTCTTTTTTGAAATAATCTTGAGGAATACCTAAATTGCCTTTGCTCTTTGCTATGTATTTATAAAAACCAAAACCAAACTCACTGCCGTCGAGTTGGATCCCTCCTTGGGTTTCTGAAGCTGTATCTCTATAGAAGCAGATTGCCTAGCCTTCCTTCTGAGGAGTGGCTGGTGGGTTTGAACCTCGAGCCATCTGGTTAGCAATTAAATGCCTGAGGCACAACCAGAGTATCTATGGATGCAGTATAATAACAAATAGCAAACTCTGAAAGTTCTGTGGAACGTTGTGGAGGAAGCAGGAGAGAACATGGATTGGCAATGAAAGGATGTAACATCACGCAAGGTTTAGGATTATAACACCAGCCAAAAAGTACCTGGAAAAAACTGGTGATTACTCAGCCCCTGTATGGATCACTCTGTGGTGCAGCATTTGTAACATGTTCAAGTCAAGGGTAGCCTTGTGTTTTCCCAAGCCCTCTGGGCCAAGGAGTGGATCTTGGGAGGGCCAAACTAGGCATATGTTCATCCTTCAATTATGATCCTAATCTAGATTCATTATGTTAATAGCCCTTTATAGATATACAGAGTTTTATGAAAGTTTTACGGGCTATTTGTCATCTATGGTCCAAGGTGGAGCTCTGTCATCCATCCACTCCATTGCCTAGCCAGGGACACTGAGGCCTAGGTGGGGGCTGGTGACTCATGGCTCATACCACTTAATCAGGGGAAGCTGGGATTTCAGTGCACAGCTAGACTTGTTTGTTGGCAACATCAGCCAAACAGTGTCACAGCTGGAGGCTTGACGCCTTTTTGTAGTGCTTTACCATGGTCTGGAATTATATGTCATGCACTTCATACTTGTCACAGCCCAGGAAAAGAAAGAAAGAGCAAAAGGAAATTATAGGGCCAGAATTAGATGATACCTCAGGCTCTATTGCTGCAGTGGGCTAACAGGGGCCACCTGCAGTGTCATTGCCTAGCAGAGGACGTGTGCCATCCTAGTCCTATGTGCCCAGTGTCTGTCCATGACATCGTCCTGACACAGTCAAAAGGGGAATATTCCAGGACATACTGTAGGGGTGGGGCGTTGTCCCTGCCTGTGGGAGGGCAGGAAACAGACAGGCGACAGGACGGACCGCTCTTTCACTTTTGCTGGGCTATGAGTAAAACAGTCCTTCCCAGAAAGCAGGCGTAATGTGTTAGCTGCTCATTCTGGACACACAACTGCCTGCAATGATGAGAGTGCTTTTTGCTTTTGGTGATGAGATTTTTTTTTTTTTTTTTAATTTCACTGATGAGAATTTGTGAGGATGCACAGTGATATGTTACTTTTTCTAACATGTAGATATGACTATTTTTGTGCTTTTCCTCATCCCCTTCCCCAGTGTCTGCTCCTCACTGCAGAGGCAGTGCGCCGAAGAGGTGGGTTCACCTTGACACTAACAAGCTCCTCACTTTATGGCTCTGGCCCCTCACTTGCACAGGCTGCACCCAATGTCCCAAGTGGGACCCTAGTCATGTGTTCACTTGGCCATTTGCTTTTGTAAACTGTGCAAAAGAGAAGATATTTTTGCATTCTTTTCTTTAGGAGAGCCCCCAAATTGTATAAGCCTCAGGTCCCCTAACACCTGGATTGCCCTGTGTGGGTGTCTGTATTGACACTCTTCCCAGTGTCCTCTCAGGCCTCCCCACGGTATATCCTACCACTGTTGGAAAGCCTTGTTTTTCTCTGAAAATACTCTTCTTTCCCATGCTTCTGTGTTTTTACGAATGCTATTTCCTTACCTGGAAGACACTCTCCCATAATCTGGGAACATCCCACTTATTGGTCAAGTCCAGTTCAGACATCCCCACCTCTGGCTGGCAGAGGGAAGATCACTCTTTCCTCTGAGCTCACTCCCACAGGGCTAAGGCAGATCTCCTTACATCATCATTCAGCATTGGAATTATCCACCGATGCACATCCTCCTCAGCAGAGCAAACACATAGTAGACTGCTCAACAAAATAAATAAAAAACCACATGAATAAAGTAAAAATCTAAGATGTTTATATAAGTT
Organism: Orycteropus afer afer; assembly: GCF_000298275.1. Classification (NCBI taxonomy): domain Eukaryota; kingdom Metazoa; phylum Chordata; class Mammalia; order Tubulidentata; family Orycteropodidae; genus Orycteropus; species Orycteropus afer. The sequence continues at coordinate 2,950,412 of NW_006921640.1, forward strand.
TTCTAGTTAATCTTGGTGGCATTAGGAACCCTGGTGGCTAAAGAGTTGGACCTTTCTTGGTCCTTAATTTTCTGGCCCATCTCTCTGGAAGAAGGAGCTCTAGTGGTGCAGTGGTTAAAGCATTCAACTGCTAATCAAAGGTCAGTGGTTTAAACCTACCAGCCACTCTGCAGGAGAAAGATGAGGCAGTTGGCTTCCATAAAGATTTACAGCCTTGGAAACCCCACGGGGGCAGTTCTACTCTGTTCCATAGGGTAACTGTAAGTCCAAATTGACTCGATGGCAGTGGGCTCTCTGGAAGCAGAGACCATGGGAGCCTTTGTGTGTGTACTTCTTGCAGCCCTGAGGCTGGGTCTGACAAGGGAATGGCTATTTTAATGCATGTCCCAGACTGTAGCTGCTTGGAGTGAAAAGGTCAGGAGATGAGTGTGAGGACACGGAGAATTGCCTGTCCTGTCCTGGGACAGCAGAACAAAGCTGAGGGCAGATAGATTGTAACACAGTCACTGGATGCAGTGCTTGTGAAGTGCTTTCTTCTTGGTTTCATCCCAGTGAAAGAAGGGGAGAGAGAGAGAATAATAAGACAATTTACTTATCTACTGATAGAAGATAATAGATAGATGATAGGTAGATAGATATAGATAGTGTTATTGTCAGGTACCATACAGTTTATTTTGACTCCTAACAATCCCATGTTACGGAGATTTGCCCCATAGGATTTTCTAGACTCTAATCCTTATGAAAGTGGATCGCTTGGTCTTCCTCCTGCAGAGCTCCTGGGTTGGTTCCGACCTAGCAGCCGAGTGCTTAACCATTGCACAACCAGGGCACCTAGATGATAGATACTTTAAATTCTATATGAATTACACACTCATTGTAGAAAGTTTAGGGGAAAAAAATAGATCATAAAGAAAGAAGTTTTCTGTTGCCACACCTCTTAGAGAAATTACTGATAATTGTTTGGCATATGCCCATTCCATCTTTTTTTTTCCCCGGTTTCAATATACATATACCTATAAATATACATATGTATTTTGTAATAGGGTAATACTGTACTGGCATTTTTATTTATTAATATTAAATAAACATTTTCCTATGTCATTAAACTTTCTTTCTGCAAAAGGTGTTTTCTTTCTAGTTTGAAAACCAGTATGAAAAAAATTTCAGAGTAGAAGAAAAATGATTTACCCTACAACCTCGACAGGAGTATTTTCAACATTTTCTTTTCTGTATACTTAACTGCTTAGTTCTGTATTCATGTAGACAAAATTGTACATGGTGTAACCACAGTATAGACGGAGATGCCATTTGGTGTTTGGTTTTACCCTTACAACATTATAGAAGTTGTACCAGGTTGGTAGCTGTTTTGTAAGTGCTCAGCTATTGTCCAAAAGGTTGGCAGTTTGAACCTGAGTTATTTTCATATTAATCATTTTTAATGACTGTACAGTTCTTCAGTGAATTAATGTACCTTAATTTATCTGTCCATTCCCTTGCTATTGGATAACTAAATTGTAATTGTTTCTCTTTCTGCCACTATAAATAACAGTGCAGTGAACATTTATTTATGTTCTGAGAAAAATTTCTATCAGGCTGTCACTGAGTCTAAGCTTTTGCTTCAGAACACTGGTTTGCTTTCTCAAGGGATCTCAATGAATAGTTGAGGCATAAAATAACTCCTTTCTTAACAGGAGGAATTAAAGCTACTGATGACTATTTAAAATGGACTTGAATCTGAGCAGCTAAGGTGGCTGCACTTGTCACGATGTGTTTTTCTTCTTAAGGAATTGTTATAGCTCCCTGCTGGCTTCCATCAGAAAATAAGTGTTCCTTTCCTCAATGAGTGAGTAATACAACAGTGAGTATTTGTGTGTATCTTTGGTTCTGGCCTGCTGCTCCTACCCATAGCCTGAGTTGTGTGAAAATATTTTTTGTTTTATGGGTTCACATCAACTTAGGTGGGGAGAGATACTGTATGGGGGAAACCATGCTCCTATCAGTTAGCGAGACAATCAGATGATTTCCCAGTATCCCAAGGGCACACTACCAGTGCTGCTGGCTGCATCTACAGCATACTCTCAATTTTAGAGACAATGGGAGAGTATTGGGAAGAGTTGGGGTCTGGGGATGGGGGTCTGACTTTGCTCCGTCACTGAGTTTTGACTGGGACTTGGCTACATCCCTGAACTTGTTCTCTCATCTAACCAGTAAGCAGTTGCCATCAAACTGACTCCAACTCATTGTGACCCCTGTGAGTTAGAGAACTACCGTGCTCCATAGGGTTTTCAATGGCTGACTTCAGAAGGAGGTCACAGGGTCTCTCTCTTTTTTATCTTTTTCCAAAGGCACATCTGGGCAGAGTCAATCTGGCAACCCTTTCAATTAGCAGCCAAGTGTGTTAACCATTTGCACCCTACCCAGGGACTCCTCTCTCATCTAAAACAAACAAACTCACTGCCATTGCGTCAATTCTGACTCATAGCTACCCCCTTTGATTTCTAAGGTGGTAAATCTTTACCGAAGTAGATTGTTCAGTTTTCCTTCCATGAAGTAGCTGGTGGGTTTGAACTGCCAACCTTCTGGTTAGCAGTCTAAATACCCTAGGCACTATGCCACCAGAGCTCCTTTCTCTCATCTAAGGAGGTGGTAATCTATAGTTATTTTTATAAATGGTAAAGCTTTATATAGGAGCTCTGGTGGCGTAGTGCCTAAGGCACTTGATGGCTAACCAGAAGGCTGGTGATTCAAACCCACCAGCCACTCCTCGGAAGGAAGGTTGGGCAATCTACTTCTGTAATGATACCACCTCGGAAACCCAAGGAGGGGTAGCTATGAGTCGGGTCCTACTCGACGGCACATAACAACAAGACAATAAAAGCTTTATATGAATGTACAGGATAGCTGTTGTTAACCCAGTGTAGATTTCTTTTAGACTTGAAGGCTGGTACTACTTAGAAAAGTCTGGGGTCATGTGTTCAGTGTTTGGCTTACGGGGATTGATTGTGTGGGAGAAATGAAATATGCCTAAAGAGGATTAAAGAAGAACTCTGTCAGTTTCCTTCTTTGGGCAGTGAGCTGGGGTTGGAAGAGAATGTTTAGGTCTACTGAGGATGGCTACTTAAGCAGATGGGTTTCCATTTTATTTAAGGAATTAAAGGAGCTCTGGTGATGTAGTAGGTAAGGCATTTGGCTGCTAACCAGAAGGTAGGTCGTCGGTTTGGGAGGAAGATGAGGCAATGTACTTCCATAAAGATTTACAGCCTTGGAAACCCATTGGGAGTTGGTATGAGTCAGAATCAACTTGATGGCAGTGGCTTTGGCTTTTTGGGTCAGTATCAAAAAATTCTTATACCTCTCATAAATCTCTTCTGCTTCAGCCTAAAATCCATTTCTTCTTGATGTCATCCGTGGAGACATAGAGCAATTTGTTTCAATGGGTGACCGTCATCCCTGAAAGCTGGTGATCACTCCTCTTTCCTTTCTGTTACGAGTACCATGTTTGAAAGGAACCCTGGTGGCACAATGGTTAAGCACTCTGATGCTAACCGAAAGGGTGGAGGTTCAAAGCCACCCAGCCACTCCACGGGAGAAATACCTGGCAATCTGCTCCCGAAAGATTGCTACCTAGAAAACCCTAGGGACAGTTCTATTTTGTCACATGGGGTTGTGGTGAGTAGAAATTGACTTCAGGGGCTTCTAACCACAATAACCATGTTTGAGGCTTGGGCAGAAATTGTGGTTTTCTTTCAGACTTCTTATGTTTGTGTTTCCCCCTTAATTAGAGACTGAATGTTGTATGAACGTGGGGGGTGTAGGGGAGCCTCATGATAAAAATAGTAGGAGAGGAAAGCAGGGGATTTCACCAGGGAGTAGGAGCATGTACTCTGGGCACTTTCGGAATGTTCTGTGCGTAGGCGTAGGGTGTAGTCATTTCCCAGAGGTTCATGCAGAAGTTCAAGCTGCTAGTCACATGGTGGACACCTTAGCCCTGATTACTGTGCCTTTGTACCATCACTCATCTTCCGTCCATCAGAGGGGCTGTGGGATGGTGCAGGTCTGGAACAAGTGGGAGGACTTCAAAAAAGGAAATATATTCAACCTAGATGGCTCCCTGGACTCTGATTAATAAAAGGTCTTTGGAGCCTCCAGGGGTATTGGGGAGGCTGGCTGCTGTGTCTTAGAGGTTGTGATGAACTGGAAGGTAAAAGCTGTGACTCCCATGGATGAGAGGTTGTTCAAGGAGGGCTGGTGGTCCCAGACTTACTCCATTGTGCCTCTTCATGCTGGTTTGTTCTTATCCTATCAGAGACATCGAGGGGGCTAAGTAGCTCCTCAATTCCAATCCCAAGGTGTCTTTTAGCTTCTTTTTCTTTATTTCCTTCATTGAAAAAGAGAAGCACCAGCTCTTACATCTCCAAGTGCTGCCAAGGTCAGGGGAAGCGTGTTTGTAACATCCTTAAAATCTCTAAAGGAGGGTGTGAGATAAGGTGACTGATTTTGATGACCTCATCAGCCCATCAGGCAGTGAGCTAGTGTAAATAAAGGGTCTGCTTTCTTACTGAGAAGAATATGGAGCTGGGAATTTGGAGAGCTGTTCATCCCAGCTCTGTGACCTTGAGAATATCACTGACTTTTAGAGTGGAAGGAGTCTTCATTATCACTCTGTCAGTCCTCAGATTTGATGACTAAGGAAATGGAGGTCCAGAGAGGTAGGCCAATTTGCCCATAGGCAGGCAGCTGAGAACAGAACCTGGTGAGGGGTCCCTAGGTAGGTGAAGAGCTTTAAGAGAAGGAGGGATAGGACTAACTCACCTCCTTTGGCTGTGGAGGTCTTTACAGAGCCAGCAAATTTGGGGAGTTGGGAGTGGTTTGTTGATGAGAGGCCCACATCACATGGCTCTATTTTCTTGGATTCAGCTGAGACCCCAGGACTGTGAGTGAGATCTCAGCAGTGGGCAGAGACTAGGAGCTCAGATCCAGGAGAGGTTGGGTGCTGTGGAAATGGTCCTGAGGTTGGAGTACAAATGGATGAGGAGACAGGGGCCCAGTAGATTAGCATGTCTTCCAATGATTTCCCAAGTGGTGTCTTCTTGTGCCCCTCGAAACCCAGCTTTTCTTGGTGGATGCTGGACCAGGTGATCAAGATGGAAGTGAATCTCTTTGGCGAGGGTAGGTCTGAGTGTGCAACCCTATGCTCACCAATGTGAGGCAGATACACAGTCCTGGGAACGGCTCGTGGTCTTGAGGGCCGGGGCCTGGCACAGGGGGCCCAAGGCTCTTGCCCTGAGCATCTTTGGGAACTAGTGCCCCTTTGTCGTTTTTCTTCTGTCCCTGCATGCCCTGTCCTGCCCAGGGCTGCCCTGTGACCAGAGTGAAGGGGCACAGAAAGGAAGCCTCCAGTGCAGGGACAGCAAAGGAGCTGGGGAAGCTGGGACACCTGGGCAGGGTATGGGCAGGTCTCCTGGAGGGCAATAGAGCAGAACCATACTCAGGAGCCAGTCCTGGATTGCCTCCCCAGTGCCCTGGAAGATTCAGAGGAGGGTGAAAGCACAGAGGGGGCCACAGGAGGGTGGAGGTAGTCAGGCTGCTGAGTGTTTTCCTGCCCTGGGAGCTGCTGTGAGCAGGAGAAGGAGGATGTGGCTGGAGCCCAGTGTTTCCTGCCTGATAAGCCGACCTCTCCCTGTGGAGCCCTGGTGGGGCTACCTTCTCAGGGAGAGCCCTGCCCAGGGAAGGGCCGGCTGAGGAGGAAAATCACTTCTCCAGATTAGCTCTCAGAGGTTGAGCCTTCCTCCCCCACCCTTGTCCTCCTCAGCAGCCACAGGAAATGGGGCTGGGGCCCAGCATGGCCAGAGGTCCCACCTTTAAGCTCACGGACTCCAGGCCCACAGACTCCAGTCTGTCTCAAGTCCCCACCATACAAGTCCCTACAGCGGAAGGCTTTTGGCTCCAAAGTCAATAATTTTCAAGGATGGCACTGACTGCACATCTTCTACATATTTATCCAACCTCATGCCTGTGTTTGGGGTTTAGAAAATCGGTCACTTGACCATGAGGTCAGTCTCTGCTCCAGCCTCCTCCCACCTGGTCCATAGTCCTTTCTGTGGCAGCTAAACCAAAAAAAAAAAAAAAGGAGTTCTGGTGGCATAGTACCTAAAGCATTTCTGAAGTGCCCCGAGGGATAAGGGCATGGAAGGGGTAGGCATGGGCTCTGGAGGCAGGATGTCAGTGGCGGGCTGGGTGACTTCCCATCTATCTCTAGGCCTTACTCATAGAGGTGAACCAATGCTAAGGGCCCCTCTCCCAGAGCTGATGATCCAGGGTTTGAGTGTTTCTGGGAGCAGCAGGGATGGTGGCTATCCCTGCAATGTCCTCAGTGTCCCCAGGGAGGAAATCAGGATGTCAGACAGAGATCTCCTGCTTCTCAGTGTCATCTGGGCCAACCCTAGCTCCCTTTTTCCTGTCTTCTCTTCCCAGAGAGAAAGTCCTCTGGGCTTTCCACCCACTGTCCTTTCCCTGGCTGTGCTCTCCCTGAGTCAGGTTGCCAAGACTCCAGGTGGGGGTGTGCATAGGAAGGAGAGGCTGGTCAGCCCAGGTTTGTAGCCAAGAGTCCTCAGGGAGCAACACTGAACACCTTCCTTGAGAAATGAAGGGAAGAGGGCAGATAAGGAAGGCTGACTATTCACAGACATGTCTGTGGCTCCACCAGGACTGTGGCTGCCCAGACCAGTCTCCTGCCACAGCACTGCTCTCCTGCAGAACCCATCACTGATGCATGACCCCCAGACTGTGGATACCACAATCTTCCTAACTTCCATTTCTCCTTCCCACTGCAGGGAGCTGCTCTTAGTGATCAAAGGTGTGCAAAACCGAAAAAAAAAACAAAAAAACTCACTGTCGTTGAGTCAGATCCGACTCATAACAACACCTCCTTGGGTTTCTGAGGTGGTATCACTACAGAGGGAGCTCTGGTAGCATAGTGGCTAAGGCACTTGACTGCTAACCAGAAGGCTGGTGATTCAAACCCACCAGCCACTCCTCGGAAGGAAGATGGGGCAATCTTCTTCCGTAGTGATACTGCCTCGGAAACCCAAGGAGGGGTCGCTATGAGTCGGGTCCGACTCGACGGCACATAACAACAACAACAACAACATCACTACAGAAGTAGATTTCCCAGTCTTCCTTCCTAGGAGTGGCTGGTGGGTTTGAACCATAAGCTTTCTGGTTAGCAGTCAAATGCCTTAGGCACTATACCACCAGGGTGTTTAATGCCCAGGACAGAGGAATGCATACTTGCCTTAGAGAAAACAGTTGCTTATGTGTTGACAGGTATCTGAGTACATAGAGTTACTTAGATGAGCAGGTACTAACTTTATCCTTCATATTTGTGAGGGGGATTGGCATTTTCAAAGCATTCTCACATTCAGTATTTAATGTGATCATCACAGTGATCCTGGCTTAGATGAGATTACACCCTTTTGCAGATGATGAAGCTGATGCTCAGGGAGGGCAAATGGGCTGAGCATGGCCACATCACTAGTGGGCGGAGAGCCAGACTCGACCCAGGTCTTCTACTTTTAGAGACTATGTCCATGGGGCAGGAGGCAAATTTGCCTTTCTCGGGGAGTAAGGAGATGGAAACGTGTTTCCATACTCCTGCGCGACTTCACGGCTATGTGGTGAGACAATCGACCCTTGTTCTCCTCCCCAGATTTCTGCCCAGGAGGACAGTCTGTTTGTCAGTCTGCTCCTGGAGGTGGGCATCCACCCAACTGACAGGTAAGCTTCAGGCTCTGAAACAGCTGGTGGGAGGCTGAGAGGAAGTGGGGAATTCCCTGGGCCTGGAGTTGTCATTGACCCCTGAGGTCTCTGGCCCTTGGGGTGGAAAGTTGCAGAGCAGAGACAGAGTAGGATCATGGGAGAGGTGGGTGAAGAAAAAAGACTGAAGCTTTGTCATCTCACCCGCTGTATGACCTTGGCCAAGTCACTTCCCTTCTCTGGGCCTCAGTAAATTAAGAGGGTAGACTTGATAGTTTCCAAGAATTGAAATACCCCGATTCTCTGAGCCTGTAACTGGGATCAGAGAGCAAGAAAAAGAGCAGAGTTCGCTTCCTGTAGGCCCCTGGCCTCAGCATGGGCGTGATCTCTATAGAGGTGGTAGTGGTGGAGCATCCCAGATGGGGGTTCCACTGAGGAGACACCTGGCCAGGGTGAATCTCAGGAGCTGCACACATCTGTGCCTGGAGCAGTGGCACCTGCATCCAGGCCACAGGCACCTCCCACCCCGCCTTCTCCTCCTGCCCTAGCTACTCTGGGCATCTGCCCAATCTTCTGTCACCAGGCCACATTATGAAGCCCCCAGACACCTGGCCTGGCCCTATTCCCATGTGGCACCTGGAACTCTGCCCCACCTCACCCACATCACCTGATCTCTACACCTTTCCAAATGCAGTGTTGGGCTGTACAGGATGGGGCAAGAGGCCTCTGTTGTCTGAGCTCAGCCTTATTGATCATCAGGTAACCCTGGAGCCCAGGAACATTCTCCCTACAAGGCAGGAACTGATGCAAAGACTTCAAGCTGTTCTCCTGAGTGTGGCTGGGCTTCTATACTAAGTGGAGGATTCCTCCTCCCCATCCCCATGACTATTGTCCACCCCAGCCCCTTACCACAGTTGCTCACTGGCTAATGCCCTGCCTCTACCCCTCCAGTGCTCTTAGGGAGATGGTTCCAAAAGATCTTTCAAGTTACCTTTTTGCATAAGAACTCTTGCCTACCCAAGATTGCAAAAAAGATGAAGCTCAAACTTTACAGGCCATTCAAAGCCCTTGCTACTCAGTTCCAACTTACCTGGCCAGCTCTTCTCACCTGACTCACTCCCTGCAGCACACCCTGTGCTTTGTGTTCTGGCACAGCGTGTTTCCAATTAGAATATATTTCCCCACTCCATTACCTTTGCACAGGCTGGTCCATCCTCTGGCACATTCTTCCTTACATCTTCACTCTGTGGATGCCTACTCATCTTCCAGCACCCAGCTCAAGTGTTCCCCCTTTCAGAAAGACTTTCTGACACATTCTTCCTACCCTAGCCCTCTTTTTCCCTCCCCAGTCTTCAGCCCAAGCAGTTAGTGGCACCATTTTCTGCATATTCCTACAATCCTCTCACACATCATTTATGGTGTGATGATGCAATCTCTGATTTTTAGCTTCTCTCCTACTAGTCTGGGAATCTGTTTATCTGAGAAAGGCATCTTATTTATTTTTACTCCATGGGGCCTACTCCATGACAGGCACATGGTAGGTATCCACTAAATATTTGTTGGATGATTGAGTAGCTAGCTACACAGGGCTCACACACTTACTGGTTGGCCTTCTGCTCAGTGTTGGATTCTTGACCACTCTCTGCATTTCTCTGTAACTTTGTTTTTCTGTGTATGAATTGGCCCTGGCTTGTGTCAAGATGTTTCAGATTATAGTAATAAATAGAACCAATGGGATTAACTCAGGAGATCATCAATGTTGAGATAGTAATTCCTAGTACAATCACTTTTTGATGATCCCTGGAAAAATGTAATTTCATATTGGCTCTCTGCCATCTATAGACCATGTCTCTATCTCACCCTTGGCTGTCAGTTGAGAATGAAAACTATTTGAGTCAATGGCAGTGGTTTTTTTTTTTGTTTGTTTGTTTGTTAGAGCATGATTAGAAAGAAATTTTGTGTTGTATGTTTGGATCTATCTATCTATCTCACAGTCTTTCAAGGTTTGCTGTAAAAGCATTGGGATAGTTTGCTCTCCTGCTGACCCCACTGTGACAGATACTGGGAGACTATACTACTGACTAATATTAGGTTTAATAGTAAGGAACTGATTACTAGTTATTATAGTAATAAGAATGGTAAACTTTGTCTGGAAGTAAATGTAGCCCTTTGGTAAGTTACCTTTTCTAGTTCCAATTTATTTGAAAATCTTTCATTATTTATTTTTTTGACCCTACTAGCGATGTTGTTGTCGTCAACTGTCACTGAGTTGGCTTCGACTCATAGTGAGCCCATGTACAACAAAATGAAACATTGCTTGGTCCTGAGCCATCCTCATGATCATTGGTATGCTCCAGTTCACAGTGGATTTTGAGTGCCTTCCAACCCAGGGGGCTCATCTTCCAGCACTATATCAGACAGTATTCTATTTTGATCCATAATGTTTGTATTGGCTGCTTTTTGGAAGTAGATTACCAGGATTTCTTCCTAGTCTGTCTTAGTCTATAAACTCTGAAACCTGGCAGCATGGGTGACTCTGCTGGTGTTTGAAATACCAGCGGCAGAGCTTCTAACACCACAGCAACATGCAAGCCATCACAGTATGACAAGCTGATAGAGAAGATTATATATATATATTATATATATATATATAGATAGATAGATAGATAGATAGATAGATAGATAGATAGATACAGGTAGCAAAGTTGGAAAATACAGAAAACACAAGAGAAAGAAAGACAGAGAGAGAGAGAGAGAGAGAGAGAGATTGACAGATAGAGATAATCACCTATATATCACTATGCAGGGATATCTGTTGTTAATTCTTTATTATATTTCCATCCATACTTTTTTTTTTTTCCTTTTGATGTATGTGCTCACCTAAATATTTTAAATTTATTTTAGAGTACTGGAATGCATAATTTTGTAAGCTCATTTTGTTAAAAGTCACAACATACCCTGAATATCTTTCTGCATCATCACATGCCTTTTAATGTTGCTGCTAATTCTATTGTGGGTTCTTCTAAGGGCAGCTTTTCTGTCCACCATGTTTCCAGACCCTACTAATATTCTCCATTTTACTGAAGAAGCCTCAGTTGCCCTAAATGAGGACTTATTGTTCTACTGCTGAACAATTTACTTGTGAGTCAAACCTGATGTACAAAGTGTACACTCCTACCCCTCTCAGGGTTTCTCAACCTCAACTTGTTCCCCCTTCTAAGAAATACAACCACCCCCTAGGACTTCTGCTCCAGAGATTCGCTCCTGTGCTCATTCCCACTTGCACTGGTGGAAAATTTCTTTTCAGTGGCATGTGTTATTAAAATAAGTAGGTTTTATTTATTTATTTTCTAAATTTAAGTTATATTACCCCATTGAATATCTGTTTTCAAATGACATGCTCCCCAGTCTTCCCATAACCATTGGACCCCCACCGCCACCCACCAGCTGGTTGGATAGGTGCCTCTGGCACAGAGATCCCAGGCCCTGACCTGGGTAGTGAGAGACACAGGAATGCCCACTCTCAGCTCCACAACAAGTGCCCAGGAGGGAAGTGACTTGTCTGAAGGCTACATAGTGAGTCAACAGCTTGGCCAAGCTATCCTGAGAGTGCTGGGAATCGGCCCTGGGCCCAGGACTTCCAGGCCTCGGCCTCTGACGTGTACTGTCTTGCTCAGGGCGGAAACCAGTCTTCCCAGGGAAGGAGGGGCAAAAGCCCTGGGGTGCCGTGTGCCTGGGGATACCTCCCTCTGTTGGAAACTGCAGAGGGGCTTCTGGGGGTTATGTTCTTGAATGTATGCCTCTGCTCTCCTACCAGATGGTGACTGATCAGGATGTGGTCTTCCTGCCTCTTGTGCCTCCCTAATTTGAACTCATTCCAGTTCCCTTCGTGGCACTGAGGGAAAGGAGCACAAATGTAGACGGATGGGCTGGCTCTCCTGCCTTCACTTACTTGCTGTGATACCAAGAGTGACTCACTATGTCCCTGAGCCTCAGCTTTGTCAGCTGTCAGTAAAAATGGGGATAAGACCCCCTACGAGGGGGGTTGTATTTTGTGCTATTACAAAATGACTCAAAGCAGGCACTTAGTGAAAGAGAGCTTTTCCTTTGGCCTCAGCATGTCACTGCACATCTCACACTGCCCATCACAGTGGCTTCCTACTACCTGGAACACAGCTCACATTTAGGGCTCTTTTCCATATTACCTGCCCAACCTGAGTCTGCACCAAGGCAGGCTTGGTGGAGGGTGTGTGGCTGTTTGGTGAACAATTTAAAAAACAACGGGGATGGCTATGCAAAAGCAGCTTTAAGGCAGGTCCCCTAGTCCCTCTTTGGATTTGGCAGACAGGAGCTCTGAAGTAGAAATTCTAGAGCCACTGGACATACCAGCCAGCTTTCTTCACTCCAACTGCTCCCCTAACTCATGTTGTTAGCTGCCATTGAGCCCCCGAGTCATGCTAATGTCACCAACAACAGAGTGAAATGCTGTCCAGTTCTGCACCATCACCATGAACGGTTGAAAATCAGCTGATTTTCAGAAATAGGTTGTTAAGCTTTTCTTCCCAGTCCATCTTGGTTTGGAAGCTCTACTGAAACCTGTTCAGTGTCATAGTAACACTCAAATCTCCACTGACAGAGGGGTGGTTGCTGTGCATGAAGTGCATTGGCCTTCAGTCAAACCTAGTCTCCTGCATGGAAGGTGAGAATTTTACCACTGAGCCACCACTGCTCCTCCCTCACCTCTGCCACTGGTAGCTGTCATTAAGCAGGCCCCTGACTCCTGGCAACCCCATGTTTTACAGAGTAGATCTGCTTCATAGGGTTTTCTTAGTTGTAATCTTTACAGAAGTGGATTGGCAGGCCTTTTCTTCCATGGAGCCATTGAGTGGGTTTGAACTGCAAACCTTTAGGTTAGCAGCTAATCACAAGCCACTTGCACCATCCAGGCTCCTTCCCACCAACTCTAACCATCTCATATGTATCCCCAATAGCAAACCTTGGCTTAGGATGCTGCTCTCCTGGCTCCCATGCCCTTTCCTGCCCTCCATCTCTCTGAAGCCTTCATCCCGGAGGCCTACCCTGGGTCCTACCTCTTCCATGAGCAACTCCTCTCTGTGTGTTTGTTGGGCTTGCTGTCTGTGGCTCCTTCACTACACTCAGGCACATGCTAGATGTAATGTATTTCATTACATTATAGATGGAATGTAATGTATTTCAGCCTCTCATCTGGATTAGAATCTCCTAGAGAGGAGGGATCACATAGGCATGGTGGCTGATTTAGGGAAAAGAGTGGATGGAGAGGGTCAGGCAGGCTTGGGCTTGAGTCCCAGCAGGTTGTAGATTAGCTGTGTACAACAGGTAAGCTACCTAACTTCTCTGAACTTCAGTTTCCTTCTCTGCAAAATGAGGATAATGAATTAAAGTGCTTGGCACTTGACAAGTACTCAACATTGCTAGAGAATTTTAATCATATTATTCTTAGATTCCCCTCTGTGCTTAGCATATACAAGGGGTTCCACAAATGCTCAAGGAGTAAGAGAGCAGCACATGTCCATAAGACATGGTCAGTGTCAGCTGACTGAGTGGCTAACCATGACTGGTAGCCAGGGCAGGGCTGGCCTTTGGCACGAACATGGGGCAGGCAAAACTGCAAAAAGTGGCCTTGTTAGTTCCCAGTCCTAAGCTCCTTTCCCATATGATACCCTCAGCCCTCTCATAGGGTCCATCCCTGCTCAGATTTTAAGAGTTTTCAATAACTACCTGCAATAGTTTAGAGTATGACATATTTTTTTTGGGGGGGGCATTCCAAAGGGGCTCTGGAAAGCAGATTTTCATGTGGGAAACGCAGCTATTCTTACACTCTGCAGCCAGTATCATGGGATGGTAGAATGAGCCTGAGCTGGGAATTTGGAGCTTGAGTTGTGCTTACTACTCTGGTAATGACCATGACTGTGACCTTGGGTACATCCTTTCATTTTCCTGGGACTCATTTTTTATAACTGGACTATAATAAGGTGGTTGAAGTGGATTACCTCTAGGATCCCTTCAGTTCTAATTTTCTATGACTCTGAAGTCAAAGAGCCTTCAAGTTTCAAATAAGCTAAAATTAATAGCTTATGAAATTTCAGATAGAGTGATAGTGGCTGAGTAATGAAAAAGACTACTGTTGAGTAAGGTTTTCCCTGGCCAATTCTTTCAGAAGTGGACGGCCTCTTCCTTCTTCCTAGTCTGTCTCAGTCTATAA
>NW_006921640.1:2973279-2976939 GCF_000298275.1 Orycteropus afer afer
ACCTCCAAAGTCTTCTTAAAAGCAAACACTAGTTTAGCTTAACTAGTAAAAAAAGGTCTGCTTTGAGCATTATAATCTTTTTTTAAGAACTATCTATATGGGATCAAATGGACCACAACAACTTGAAAAATTAGAGTGCAACCTTAGAGGGCAGTGAGTTGATGTTAATGAGGAAGAAACAACTCAGAAAAGGAGGTTGAAAATGGTTGCACAATTCCAAGAATGTCAACAATAGTACTGAATTGAACATGTAGAAATTGTTGAATTGGTGTATGTTTTGCTGTGTATATTCTCAACAACAACAAAATAAATAAAATTTAAAGGAAAACACACACACACACACACACACAAAAGTATATATAGAGAAAGACTGGCTCCTAGCTCTCAAGAAACTTTCAGGCTAGGACAGCTGGTAAACAAACAACAACAATGTGAAGGGACAAGTGCGGAGCTGGTGGGGTAGAGAAGAGAATGGAGAAGCTAGCAGGCTCAGAGTGCTTGGTCTAGGGAAAGGAAGACTTCTGCTCTGGTGGGCTTATCCTCCCCAGCTCCCACCACTGCTGGGTCACTTACCCTTGAAAGGCAGAAAAATGTGGAGCTAAAAGTGTGAGTTTGTCTAGAAAGCCTGGTGTTATTTAATCCTTGTCCACCAGTTTTCTTATCTATAAAATGGAGGTGACAATAATAGTACTGACTTCACAGGCTTGTATGAAGACTAAATCCATATAAGATTAAGTACATATAAAATGCTTAAAGAGTGCCTAATACATGGCAAGTGCTCAACCCATACAACTTAGTTCATCACCTGTTACACCAAAAAATTGCTGGTCATCTATCTGTAAACTCTCTTTCCCTCCCCACTAGAAAATAAGCTTCATGAACTGACTGTTTTGGCAATATCTTCAAAGCTTATATTAGTTCCTAGCACACGGTGGGCACTTACTAGTTATATGTGTATTGAATAAATGTATTAGTATACTTGGCTTGAATGATTTTAATAGACTCTTTCCTGGTCTCCCCTCTTCCAAATTCTATTCCAATCATTTTGCCCTCCCACCTAAAACCTTTTAATGGCTCCCTTTTCTACAAGAGTCCAAACTCCTTATTAGTTCAGCAGGCAGAGCCCTCTGTAATCTGTCCACCCTGTGTGGACAGCCTTGTTGTCCTGCTCCTGCCCCAGTCACCACAGCCTGCTTGTGCCCATAGTGCCTGTATCCCGCTTTTCTCTTCTCCAGGTCTTTGCTTATAACTTTTTCTTTTTTCCTTTTTCTGTTTCATGTCCTTTCCTTTATATCTTCACCTATTAGAATCCTAATTCTCTTTCGAAGTCTGCTTTGCATGTTTTTTCATTCAAGTATCTTCCAAATCTCTTCTGTAATACTAAATTTCTCCCTCCTCCGTTGATGCATTTGCCTCCTTCGTTGATGTATTAGCATTAGGTATACAAACACTTGTTTTGCTTTAGACTGTAAGTTCATTTAAGGCACTAATTATTTCTCTCTTTTTCAGTCTTTACACACAGAACCTATCCTAGTCTCTGGTGTATAATGGGCACTTATTATATGCCTGTTGAACAGCCTTGATAGTGAAGTTTCTGATACCCATAATTACTTAAGTTCTAGAACGCTGTTTATATCCTTTGAATAATACATTCCCAATTATTGTGTATCTTGTTTATTTGTTTAATTGCTTGTCAGTCTCTTGCATAGAATGTAAGCTCCTAAAGATGGGAATCTCATCTTTTTTTTAAATTATTATTGTTCAATCCCCAGTGCTAACACAGTGTCTGGTTAAAAAAATAATTCCATTTATGTTTGTAAAATGAAGGAATGTATGCCTAAAATTTCCAAAGCACAAAGTCTTCATGGAAGAAGTATGATTCTGTTATTCCAAATTGCTCATGACCTTCGCCAATCCCTCCTCCATACTTATTTTTACTTTCTGTTCCTCTTGGGACCATCCTTGAGAGACAGCTGAGTTAAGGCAGCAGCTACATGAGAAGAATTGACTAGGGAGGGGAGGAAACACTGCAAAAATAAAAAGAAAAAAGAAATAATTGACCAATTAATTCATTAATGTAGCCCACAAATATATGTTGTTGTTTTAGGTTCTGTGAAGTTGGTTCCAACTCATAACGACTCTGTCACAACAGAATGTAACACTGCCCAGTCCTACGCCATCGTCACAATCATTGCCGTGCATCGGTTTGAGCCCAAAGTTACAGCCACTGTGTCAATCCCTGTCATTGAGGGTCTTCCTTTTTGTTGCTGACCCTCTACCAAACACAATATCCTTCTCTAGATATGGATCCCTTCTGACAACATGACCGAAGTACAAGAGAAGGATTCTGGCCAGTCTTGCTTCTAAGGAGCGTTCCAGCTATACTTCCTCCAAGACAGATTTGTTTCTTCTTCCAGCAGTCCATGGTACACTCAACATTTTTGCCAACAGCACAATTCAAATGCATCAATTCTTCTCCAATCTTCCTTATTCTCTTAGGTGCATAAGAAGCTATTGAAAATGCAATGGCTTGGGTCAGGTACACCTTACTTTTCAAAGTGACATCTTTGCTCTTTAACACTTTAAAGAAGTCTTTTGCAGCAGACTTGCTCAGTGCAATATGATGTCTGATTGCTGCTTTCATGGGTATTGATTGTGGATCCAAGTAAAATGAAATTCTTGATAGCTTCAATCTTTTCTCCATTTATCATGGTTTATTGGTCCAGTTGTGAAGATTTTTGTTTTCTTTATGTTGAGGAGTAATCCATACTGAAGACTGTAGTCTTGATCTTCATAAGTAAATGCTTCAAGTCATCTTCACTTTCATCAAGCAAGGTTGTATCGTTTGCATATGGCAGGTTGTTAATGAGACTTTGTCCAATCCTGATGCCATGTTCTTCTTTATATGGTCCAGCTTCTTGGATTATTTGCTCAGAACTTCCAGACTGAGAAAGACTAGGAGGAAGGGAGTGGTGGTTCATTTGTGAAAACAAATTAGCCACTGAAAACTTTATAAATAGAAGTGGAAAGTAAAAGAAAGCACTCGAATACGTAAACTTGTATAATTTCTAGAAATAATTACTTATTGGCCAACTAATTTATTTTATTATTTTTCTGAACCTATGAAGTAATTATATTAAAAAATGATTTTCAGAACTAAAATACTTCCTAGAAGAATAAAATACTATTACCAATAGCCATTAAGTTGACTCTGACTCATGGCAACCCATGTATATCAGGCACAACTATGCTCCTAGGGGTTGTCAGTGGCTAATTCTTCAGAAATAGATTGCCAGGCTTTTCTTTTGAGGTGCTCTAGGTGGACTCATTTCAAATGGAAGAAATGACAAGATAAAAGAGCTGATGAGAAGATTTCAAAGAGCAGCTCGAGCAGACAAAACCAATTACTATAATGAAATGTGCAAAGACCTGGAGTTTGAAAACCAAAAGGGAGGAACATGCTCAGCATTTCCCAAGCTGAAAGAATTGAAGAAAAAATTTAAGCCTCGAGTTGCAATATTGAGATATTCTATCGGCAAAATATTGAATGATGCAGAAAACATCAAGAGAAGATGGCAGAAATACACAGTCACTGTACCAAAAAGAACTGGTCAATCTTCATCCATTTCAGGAAGTGGCATATGATCTAGACCCAATGGT
>NW_006921640.1:2977039-2982927 GCF_000298275.1 Orycteropus afer afer
TGCGGGATCGGGCAGTGTTTCGTTCTGCTGTGCATGGGGTCGCTATGAGTCGGAAACGACTCGACGGCACTTAACAACAACAACAACAACTGTTGAGTAATGGTAGGTGCCCTGACTGGTAGGATTAATTTATCACTGTGCTTACTTAGTTAATAATTTATTTTGCTTTTCATTTATTTAGTGTTCTGTGTTAGTGTGGCAGATTCAAGATGGCTGCAAATGTTTTGTCACTTCTCTCACTGAGAGGTACATCTATTTCCCTACCCCCTTGACCCTGGCTGGGCCTAAGACTAGTTTGACCAATAGAATATAGTGAAGCTGATACTGTGCTTACCCTTATCCTTTAAAGAGGACTGTCACCTTCTGCTTCCTCCTACTTAGAACATAGTCACCATGTTGTAAGGAAGCCCAATCAGCTGTTTGAAGAGGCACATATGGAGAATTGAAGCATTTAATCAATAGTCCCAGCTGGACTCTGTAAACATCCAGTCATAACTTGCCAGCCAAGTAGGTCAACCATCTTGAAAGTGAATTCTCCGACCCCTGCTGAGCTTCCTCCACTGATGCCATGTGGAGCAGAGATAAGCTGTCCACATGGGCCCTGCCTAAATTGAAAAATCATGATGTTGCTTTACATTACTAAGTTTTGGCATAGTTTTTTATACAGCAATAGGCAATTGAAAGAGATACAGCTGGTGATGGGACATAAAGATGAAAATGTGTCTTAGCCTAGACTCCCGTCAAAAACAGAACTCCAAGCAATGGCTTGCTTGTAGCAGATAGTTTCTTTGAGAAGTGTGTAGGCATCAGGAGATGATAGTAGCCAAAATAGAAGGGTCTAGACTCAGGGTTCCAGAGTTCCTAGGTGTTAAGAGTTACTTGGCTCATTTCTCAATCCTAGCTTCATAATCTTCATAAAGCTTCATAAAGCCAGTTACAAGGAAGTGTTCTTGACCTCTGGAATTACAGTAGCAGCAGCAGAGATAGCAGTTTACTGCAGGATACTAGGAACCATTTTTGCGGGCCCAGATAGAATATACTTCTTCAGCTTTCCAAAGATTGGAAGCTTCTAATACCCTGTATTAAATTATTTTCTGCTTAAGGTACCTCAAGTAGTATCTGTTTTCCTCACTGAACTCTTAATGAAATGGGTTGTTTAGAGGATTGGACAAGAAAATAATGCAAAGGGTACAAAGCACAGTGTTTGGCATTTAATCAGTGCTTCCTAAATGGTTGCTAAAAGTTTGAATAATAATTGTTTGTTTGGGAAACTAATTGAATGTTGCCAATGTAGTCAACTTTAATTTATGGCAAGGTAATCAATTATCTCTTTTTAGCGAATAATCCCTCATTCCATCTGTCATGGGTTAAATTGTATGCCCCCAAATGATATGTTCAAGTCCTAATCCCTGGTCCTTGTGAATGTTACCTTATTTGCAAGTAGCATCTTAATTAGTTAACCTGAGGTCATACTTGAGTAGAGTTGAACCTAATCTAATATGACTGGTCTCTCTGTCTCTCTATCTCTCTTTCATATGATCCTCTCTCTCTCATATGATCCCTCATATGAGAGAGAGAGACAGAGAGACAGAGACAGAGAAATGGAGAGACTTAGAGGGAAGACAGCTATGTGAAGCAGGCAGAGATTGGAGTTATGCTACTATGAGCCAAGAAATCCACAGAGCTACCAGAAACTGGAAGAGACAAGACAGGAGTTTTCCCTAGAGCTCTAAGAGAGAACATGATCCTGTCAACACTCAAAATTTGGACTTCTAGCCTCCATAACTGTGAGAAAATAAATTTCTGTGTTTTAAACCACTTAGTTGTGGCACTTTGTTACAGCAGCCCTAGGAAACTAAAACAGGAAGTGATCCTAGAGAGTAGAAATTAGTGAGTACCAGGGAGAGAAAGACAAAGAATTTAAAAAAGCCAATATAAGTGTGTATTATTGAGTTGTCCACCACTGTGGGTGACTGGTACTTGAACCCACTGAGACCTTTGAAGGAGCCATATAGAATGTGTCTCAGAATTGTCCACCTAAAGGATGAAAGGGAGGAGCATTTAGCCATTAGCTCCAATCTCTCATTGGTTGGGTTGCTCCATGGATGAGAAGACCCCTGTACTTCCAGGATATGTATGTGTGAGTTCCATGTGGGCTCTTGAAGGTGTCCCATGCTGTGATGTTAGAGAAGTTCCAGGGCAGGAAGAGGGAAACATTTGGCATATGCTGGAGATGAGGTGCTGTCTGTGTGAAGTGGGATAAAGCCTACATGGAATGTTTTTCTGTTACTATGGATGGAATGAGAGGGGAGGCCAAGATAATGGGAGATAGTACATGAGAAGTGTCAAGTATGGCATCGATCTTTGAGCAGCTTGCAGTCTAGTGCCCCATCTCAGCAAGTGGGCAGTGGCTATGCCATGAAACTGTCAGACTCTCTCTGGCTGTGCCTAAAGGCTGGGATTCATTCTGCGCTGTTAATCCCTACCATCCAATCAATTTGGACAGCAGCAATCATCTGGTTCAGAGTTTGAAAGTGAGCTTCCTCAACACACCAAAGATGACCTGTTGGCATTTTCCCCAAAATAGTAGCTGGTGGCCCCTAAGTTAGTGCTTTTGTGAAGACTCTTAAGCAGCATAGCTAGCTTCCACCAATAGCTCTATCTTTTTTCTAAAAAGTTCCAATGCCTTTGTCCATCTGTCTGGCCTAAACACATTCACAAGAGTACAAGGGCATTTGGAGTCCTCAGGAAGACAACTGTTAAGGCCTGTTTACATGATGGGCTCTGGGCAATTTCATCCTGTGCCACTTCCTCATCTGCTGATGTCAACGAAGGCAGCATTTCCAGATCCCTCTGGAAATCTGAAACTCATAGGAATGACAATTTCCTGAGAAGGGATTCCTGAGAATCCCTTCTGGAATGATGGAGCTTGAATGACATAGTCTTATTGTTTCAAAGCCCTGGATCAGGTTCAGTAAACCTATATCCCAGTTCTCACTCTGGTCTAGGTGTCTTGGAATTTTGCTGAGATCCATGGTCTCAGAATGTTGGGAAGAGACCTTGGAAAGTACATAAGGGTCACCTGGCTCCTTATTTCAAAAATGTGGGCACTGAATGGCCTGTTTTGTCAAATGTTTGAGTTTGTTATAAAATAATTTAGAAAACTTTACAGAATGTTGGGTTCTTTAGAGACATCTTACAAGAAGCACTGTAGACCTATAAAAAGAAAACATTAATATTTATTATGTTTGGATTTAATGCATTTTATAGTAAATATCTTATTGAACAAATGTTGTATGATAGCCCTATTGTTGGGGTAGACATTTTCTAAAGAGGGAGCAATGGTGACTGGTAAATTGTTTGGTTTCACTCAAGTCTCCCATCTGACTTTGCATGTACAGGTTACCAGAGGAGAGGTTCTGCCCCTTGTGAGCTGAATAGTTTTCCATCTAAGAGAAGATGTTGTGGATTCAGAGTCCAGAACAGAAAGGTAGTGGTAGATATGCAGGAGCCATTACACATGTGGTCAGGGTGGTGGTCTTGACTACAGAGGCTGTACCCTTTCAGTTAATGGATGTCACAAGAGCTTTCATCTAGGGGTTAGAAGATCTGGTTGCTTTTGTCATGGCTTCACCCTCTATTAGTCAAATGACCTTGAGCAATCATTTCACCTGTTTGAGCCTCAATTTCCTCATCTGTCACAGAGGAACAATTCCCTACCTGGCTGTCACACTGACCTCAGTCAGATCATGGGTGTGTGCACATTGGCTCATATAGCCAAACCACTTAATGACAGGGGTAGACCTGCCTCAAGGGTAAGGGAGCAATATCTTTCTTTATGCTTTATCTTCCCACTCTTATGCTGGAATCACAGTTTTAGGGTGATCTGATCTCCTGGTATACTTAAAGTCTCAAAACCAAGAGGAAGAGGACTCTGCTAGCTTTAGGGAAAAAATCTTTGAGTCACTCACCTTTTGAGGGTGGGTAGGGTGAGGATGGGTACTTTGATTTGTTTGGGTTATGTGCTTATGCCTAGTTCAATTGCTGTGGCCAGGGGCAATAGAATACTGTGTTTGGTCCACGTGGGAATGAGCTCACCCTTAGGCTGGGAGGTAGGCAGTGTAGTTGGGAGTCCCCATCAGAACTACCTGATTGGGGCAGGAGGTGGAGACCAGTTCTTCAAAAGAAGGGGCTGTTGATCTAGGCAGTCAAAACTGTAAATATCAACTGACATGTAGGGCTACTTTGTAAGCCTGTAGGTGCCAGGTGCCTATAAGATGCCATCAATATTTCTCTTCTCCAAAGGGTAAGCTTTATACCTGAGTTTCTGTGGGAAGGACCAGGGGCTAGGACACTTCCTCAGCCTGAGCAACCTGGCCAAGAAAAGTGGAGATATAATTTCTCACCCACCAGTGAAAATTCCAGCTTCTCCAAAGAGGGAACATGGGATGGATGCCCTTCAAGTGGTTTTCCCCATCCTTGTTCTTCTTTTCTATTCCATTACCCAGACACTCTTTGCTGCACAGAAGGCCTTTGGCAAGGAGCTCAGGATTGGGTATGTCCAATGTTCCAGCCCTGTTTATGGCTCTAAAGACACAATAGGGATAAGAGACTGACTCCTGTTTAGTGCTTCTGTTCTACCTCCTAGTTCATTGTGTAGGGTCTTAAAAGCTTGCAAGCAGCTGTTCAAGGCACAATTGTCTCTATACCTGGAACAACAGAGGAAGAAGAGTCATGAACAGGAAGAGTACATGGAATGTGTGACTAATTGCCTCCATGTACAATTGCCTCCTTTGCCATGAGACCATAACTGGATGATGTCTAGCTACCATTACTGAACATTTTGATTGAAGATTCCATAGAAGAATCTTGATCAAAAGGAGGAAAATGCAGAACAGAATTTCAAATTCTCATGAACTATAGACTTTCTGGAGCCATGGAGGGTAAATGAATCCCTTAAACTGTGGCCCTGAGATAATCTTTAAACTTTAAACCAAAAATACCCCCCAAGGGTTCTGGTAAGATGGCGGACTAGGCAGGAAGACTGCACAGACCCTCTTCAACAAAGAAAAGGGATAGTAATTAACACAGACAAAGAAGATAATCCTGGACCCCTGAGCCTTGAAGGGAAGGATATAGAAGTGGACTAAACCCCAACTAGCAGAAGAATTTGCATGAAAATACCAAAAAAGGAGACATACGGAGTTGCGGTCTGGCAGCGATCTAAGTGACCCTGAGGGCACAGACAACACGGCTTGGAGATTCCCGACTGGTGGTAGGACCTAAGAATTAACCTAAAAATCAGCCCTGCTAGCCAGGGATGGCATGGAGGACTGCTCTGTGACTGGGGAATAAATGGAGAAGGTAAAGAGAAATGTGGGCTGAGCTGTGAACTTTTGCCTGCCCAGAGGACGCTGCCATTTTGAATCTTCACAAGCGGCTTGACCATTTTGGATATTTAAAGAGACAGCACTCTCCCAGATTCCAGAGGCTTAAGAACACATTCTGCTTGCCAGCAACCCCAAGGACACTCCAGACCTGCAGGACTGAAAAGGTGCAACATTCCTCTTGTTACTCTTATACCCCACACCTGCTTGGTGAAGGAGGTGCAGCCATCCCCCACTCCCACCCACCTTCTGGGCCCACAGGAACTCCATCCCAGTCTGTGTGTTCAGACAGAGCCTGGGTGCCCTGCCCTGTCCTCCACTGATCTTTTTTCTTTCTCTTTTTAAATTTTTATTTTATTTATTTTTTGCTTTCTTTTTTTCTGGTGTTTAGTTTGCTCATATTTGTCTGTTTTAAAACTACTATTATTATTAATACTTCTGTCCTTTTTACTGTTATTCTTTAGTCTTCCCCTCCCAGGTCCTAGGTATCAGTTTTTTTTT
>NW_006921640.1:2983027-2983777 GCF_000298275.1 Orycteropus afer afer
TTTTTTTTTTTTTTAAATTTAATTTTCCCCCCTTTTTTCTCATAGTTAACCCCATACCTTGTTTTACTTTTTGCATTTTTCCCATTTTTTTCCTTCATTATTCTCCTTCTCTATCTTTTTTCTCTTAGTGCCCTATCCCCAGATATTGCAGGTTTTCTTGTTTTTTCTTCTTTTTCCATTTTTTCTTTTTTTGGTTACTGTTCTTGTGTGATTACATGGTGTGTATTTTGTCCATGTGCTTTTAGTTTTTAGATCATTATATTATTCTAATTTTTGTCTGAGTGGGAGACAGCAACAGTCTTCATAAGACACAACTACACCCACACCTCCTGCAATTTCACGTACTGAACGAGAGGCACTACCTCCTTCTCCACCAATGGGCCAATGATAAAAAACCACCAAGAAGAGCCTGAATCACCTTTTGCTGCTCTTCACAAACAGTTAACAGAGATCTAAATACAGCAATGCCACTATGTCTCGGAGACAGTCCACACAAAGAAGCAGGATAAAGTGGTAGAAACAAAGGAGCAGGATGCAGACCCAGAATACATCCCTGAGGAAGAAGCAGCATTGGAACCCTCTGATAAGGAATTCAAAAGAATTATCTTCAGGTATCTTCAAAGGATTGAGAGACAGACAAAAAACAAACAAACAAACAAACAAACAAGAAAACACAGAGAAAAACCTTACAAGAATTTTGGAAGAAAATACAAGAACAAAATGACAAAATAAATGAAAAATTAGAAATGA
>NW_006921640.1:2988320-2990772 GCF_000298275.1 Orycteropus afer afer
CGAAAGAGGGGGAGGCCTTCAACGAGATGGATTGACATGGCAACTGCGATGATTGGCTCAAGTGTAGCAGGGATCATGGAGCTGGTGTGGGATAAGTCAGTGTTTCATTCTGCTGTGCATGGGGTCGCTATGAGTCGGAAGCAACTCGACAGTACCTAACAACAACAACCACAAGGTGGTTGGCTTAACACACTCTACAGTGATACTGGCTTCATTAACATAACAAAGAAAACCCTATTTCCAATGGGATTATTATCCACAGGTACAGGAATTTAGGATTTACAAGACGTATTTTATTGTTATTATTAGGTGCTGTCTAGTTGGTTCAACTCATAGCAACCCTATGTGTGACAGAACGAAACACTGCCTGGTCCTGCACCATCCTCACAATCTTTGCCATGCTTGAGTCCATTGTTAGAGCCATTGTATCAATCCATCTTGTTGAGGGTCTTCCCCTTGTTCCCTGACTTTCTATTTTACCTAGCATGATATTTTTCTCCAGGGACTGGTCCCTTCTGATGACTTGAGCAAAGTAGGTGAGACAAAATCTGGCCATTCTCATTTCTAAGGAGCATTCCAGCTATACTTCCTCCAAGACAAATTTGTTCATTCTTCTAGCAGTCCATGGTATATTCAATACTCTTCACTAACACAATTCAAATGTATCAATTCTGGGAGGACACAATTCAATCCATGACAGTAACCCTTTCCCAATTTGGTGCAACCCTCTCAAGGACTGTGTGTAGGGCTCTCACTGAAATGCACTCAGACACAAGCAACTAAGGAACACGAACTCCTTCCATCTAGAGTGGTGATAAGAGAAGGAGCAGTGCTGCTTCTCTTGCTAGGCACTCTGTACACCAGCTAGCTGTATCAGACCCAGAGATGTGACCTGTGAGATGCATGAAGCCACCAGGCCTCCAGACTCTGGGGTCAGTGGGAAAAGTGGGAAATGATAGGATTGGTGTACAGGCTTACCTCGTTGTATTGAGCTTTGCTTTATTGTGTTTTACAGATACTGTATTTTTCAAATTGAAGGTTTGTGGCAACCCTGCCTCAAGCAGGTCTATCAGCACTGTTTTTCCTATAGCATGTGCTCACTTCATATCTCTGTGTCACATTTTTGTGCTTCTAACAATATTTCAGACTTTTTCATAATGCTGTTGCACACCTAGTAGACCACCGTATAGTGTAAACATTTATTTATGTGCACTTGGAAATAAAAAAATCCAAGTGATTTGCTTTATTATATTATCTGAACACACAATATCTCTGAGGTATGCCTGTACATGCACCATGCCCAGGAAATGGAGGGCCAGTGGCCCTGCTGAAGAGTTTATGGAGAGTAGTTGTGACATTCTCTCTGCAGTGACTTGTCACTTACTGAAGTTGTAAATCTACAACTATTTATTTATCTAATTTTTTACTATTGCATTTTCAGTTTTAAGTTGCAATGAGTGCAACAAAAAAGCAAAGTACATGAATAATGAAAATATAAATTTCCTGAAGTTCTTTTTCAAGAATGTTAATGATGAAACAGTTATGTGCACAAAATGTTTATTTGCATTTAGCACTCACCATGAGCCATGGTGATATTAAAGCAGTTGCTGTCGAGTTGATTCTGACTCATGGAGTTGATTCTGAGCTCCAGAGGATTTTCAATGGCTGGCTTTTTTGGAAATAGATCACCAGGCCTTTCTTCTGAAACAATTCTGGATGGATTCAAACTACCAGCCTTTTCGTTAGCAGCTGAGCACTTAACCATTTGCACCTTACTGATTACCTAAAAACAAGGTCCAGGACTGTTCAAGAAGCATCAACATCTACTTCAAAAATCTAGTAGTGACATTAAGAAAACTGTCAAAAAAAAAAAAAAATCTATTTACATATGCAGGTGTAGATAATCAAGTGATAGTTCTAAATTAAATTTGTTCTTTGTCATTTCCAAATTTCTATGTACACATCTGAAAAATCAAGTGATAACTGCTAATTTGATAGTACAATTAGTAGAATAACTTCAAAAAGGTTAAATGATACCAGTTTAATATTAGTAATTAGAGAGAAATTTGGGGCCTCCTGGCCTCATGCAGCGGAAAATAGTTTCCCCTGCGAGATGCAGGAAGGCCCCAGATCCACGCACTCCATCCGCCCGGAGCTGATGACCGCCTGCGCCCGAGATTACTCACCGACAGGCCAGCAGTTCCCGCAAGTAGCGCCTTCTGAGTTCCTAAAATTGGACAACAAAGCCTCTTCTCTTAGTCCCGCCTTTGCCTTTCTGTAAGCCAATTCCCGGTGTGCTTACTCACTGATCTGCACTGAACACGTTCCCTTGTTACCCTACCGAGAGGGACCAGGTCTTCGGGAGCAAGGTAAGCATGGACGTAGCACAGAGTAGCAGGCCGGAAGAGCAGGAGGAAGGGGTGGGACCCAGGAAGCCAAAGAGAAGAGTGTT
>NW_006921640.1:3010513-3011185 GCF_000298275.1 Orycteropus afer afer
CTTAACAACAACAACAACAACAATTAGATGCATAAATTAAAAATCAGTTAATTCTGACAACGGTTTGATTTTTTTCAACCAATCCTGGCAATCAATATAAAGCTTTGAAAATTCATCCTCTGCAAGGTGAATTATCTTGCAATACTGAAAATACTATTGGAAAGTTCAATATTAAAAATAAAATTACTTCTTTTTAGACACTTCACCAAAGAATATATTCAGTCAATGACATATCTGACAAGGGTCTTATCTCTAACATATATAGAAAACTGCAGTACCTCAACATCAAAAAAGACAAAAAATCCAATTAAAAATTGGGCAGAAGACATGAACTTTACCAAAGAACTCAGGCAGTCAACAAATACATGAAGAAATGTTCATGATCATTAAAACCAAACTCACTGCCATCAAGTCAAGTCGATTCCATCTCATAGAGACCCCTCCTTAGGTTTCCAAGGCAGTATATCTATAGAAGTAGATTGCCCAGTCTTCTAGAGATGCAAATCAAACCAATAATGAGATACTATCTCACCCCAGCACTAATAGCAAAGTTCAACAAGACAGAAAACAATAAATGCTGATAAGGATGTGGAGAGATTGGGACTCTCATACACTGCTAGTGGGACTGTAAAGTGATATAAAAGCAAAAAAAAAAAAAAAAAAAAAAAAAAA
>NW_006921640.1:3011891-3015478 GCF_000298275.1 Orycteropus afer afer
ATGATTAATGGATGTCTGCAGCTGTTTCTCTTCAATTTGAGTGGTGCCACATCAGCAAATGGAGGTCTCGAAAGCTTTACCTTATCCATAGGAGTAAGGCTTAGTTTGCTCAGATGATGCAGCTCTTTTGCAGTCCTATTTTGAGAGCCTTCTAACCTAATGGGACTATTCATAAAGTTACGTGGTAATGTATCAAGCAGTGTTTCTTTGCTATTCATAAGGTTTTCCCTGGCCAATTCTTTGAGAAGTGGATAGCCTCTTCCTTCTTCCTAGACTGTCTCAGTCTATAAGCTGGGCTGATACCTGTGCACCACGTGCATCCTGCTGGGTTTGAAACACCAGTGGCTCAGCCTCAAAACTCACATCCACACATCACCATGGTAGGACAAACCAACAGACAAGTTTGTCTCTCTGTTGGAAACCTCTTGTACCACCCTTACCTGGGTCCCTGTGGCTGGCTTCTCTCTCTGGATTCCTGGGCCTTTTAATCCCCTTTCTCCCACTCTCCTGCACTTCTACTTTGGGCGTGCCTGAGTTCCCTCTCCTCCCCTGGATCCCTGTGGCTGACTGCTCCTCTGTCCGGGTTCCTGGCTTTTAATCCCCTGGCCGGACATATAAAAGGAACACTGTAGACATATAAAAGGAAGATTAGCAAGAAATCAAGGATTAGAAGCTGAGAAGAGATTAGGACCTTCTCCTAGAGCCCACATACAGAGAGAAAGCCTTCCCCTAGAGCTGGCACCCTAGATTTGGACTTCTAGCCTTCTAAACTGTGAGAAAATTTCTGTTCATTAAAGCCATCCATTTTTGGTATTTCTGTTACACCAGCACTAGAGAACTAAGACAGGAGAGAAGGAGAGACAGGTGACCCCTCCTCATCTTTCAAATTTAACCATGTATCTAAATAAGAATTCAGGTTACTGAGCATGTGACTTACATATTAAGAGACACAATCATGGAAGAAGCTGGAAGTATGACGTGGAAGACTACCAACCCTATACTGGCTTCTTTTAAATCAATTGTCAATAGTATTTCATTAAACAATGAGAGATTGAGGACAAATACTAAAACAGGCTGGACATCAAGTAATAGAGGTAAGTCAGGACCATTCTGCGCAAACCATACTTTATGTCACCTCACCTAAACAAACAAACACTGCCCTCAAGTCAATTTGACTCATAGTGACCCCTCCTTGGGTTTCCAAGGTGGTATCTCTATGGAAGTATGCTGCCCAGTCTTCCTTCTGAGGAGTCACTGGTGGGTTTGAACCCCCTGCCTTCTGGTTAGTAAGTCAAATGCCTCACCTAGAGAGCATTTTATTCTTGGGTTGAAGGACTTTGCAGGCCTTGACCAGTTTTAGGACAATTTCTCAGTTTGGGTTTCCATCACCTTGGAAGTACAGGAGTTTATCTTTTGCACCAGTGTGAGGCACAAGACGAGGATTCTGCCATTTCACAGTATATGTGGTTTCTACCCACAGTCTGGTGCTGAAGGTTGCCTCAGTGCCACTTCCTTAGGTTGGTGGCAGGAGTTTCCACCCATTCTCTGCTCTTGATATAGAAAGCCCAATTTTAGTTCCTATAGTGTATGGGGCTGGAAGCCTCAACTCCTGTCCTTAAGGATGCCTTGATATTCCAGCACCTACAATACAGATTTCTCTGGATTTCCTCATGGGGCCACTCATTTTGACTTCTACTCATTGCTATGGTTTCCTACTTCATTGCTGGCCTCTTGAAGCTTCCGCATCTCAACTCCTTTGTAGATGCAATTCAGCTACATACAAAAAATATATTTTCAAAGAATTGTATCCATTTCTGTCTGCTTAGAGTAGGGGCTATGAGGTTGTCTTGAGTCAGTATAGACTCCCCAGCAACTAGTTTTTGGTTTTGAGGGAGGAGGATGGGTTCCCAAGCTGGCTCAGAGCATGTTGCCTGAAATTCAATACTTCAAAAGCTGCTTAATTTGCTCTTGAGTGTGGAAGGTCCCATGTGAGTCTGGGTCTCAGGATTCTGCAGGGTGTCCTTCCTCCCCTTGTGGTCTGCCTCTCAACATCAAGCACCTAGACATCCTTTGTCAGTGATAGGTAGCTCCTAGAGCAGATGACACCAAATAATTGTGGGAGAAAGTCACAGGTTTGTTGTTTGTTTCCTTTGTTAAACTGGGAAATCTTGAGGGCAGAACCCTCTAGTACAGTGCTGAGACTAACAAAGGTGCTATGATAAATGTTACCCAGAAAAGGGAAGGGAAAGGAAGGGAAGGGATTAGACTTCAATAATCATGGTAGAACCTATAGCCTTGGTATTTATTTATTTATTTATTTATTTTTCCATTCGTAAGTTAGATGTAACGAGCTCTGGTGGCATGGTGCTCTGGGGGTCCATGGGGCTCCATGGGGAGGCCAGTGCCAGAGCCTATTGTTTAGGGTCTGAGTGGCTTGAGCTTGAAAGGATTCAAAGCCTCCGGGGATCTGCTGGTTTCTATGGTCACTGAAAGGCAAAGCTGGGACAGTGGGTGTGAGTGTGGATGAGGTGACTGCTAACCAGAAGTTTGGTGGTCCAAACCCACCAGCTGCTTCACTGATGGAAGATGGGGCAATCTATTTCCATAAAGATTTACTGCCTTGGTAACCCAGTGAGGGTTGTTATGAGTCAGATTTGACTCGATGACAGTGAGTTTTAAGTAGATGTTACATGTGATAGTGAGGTGTTTTATACCTGAGAAGTTTGATTTACTTCACAGTACTTCTTTTGATAGAGGGAGGAGTTTCAAAGTTTTCTTGAATTCTTCATCGTTTTATTCATCTACTCCTTCATTCTTCCTTCACTTCACAAATATAACATTCACATTTATTGTGTGGCTGAAACCCTTAGCCCTGATCCTCCCAGATTAGGGGGAAGAGGAGCCCTGAAGGTGAGGGTGGGGCCCCTGATGGTTGACTGTGTGCACATAAAGCTGCAGAAGAAGCCCCTGCAACACCCACCATGGTGGCAGCTTGGCTAGTTCTAGGAGGCTGAGCCTGGACAGGCTAGGGAGGCCATTCATGCAGGTGGGTGGCTGGGGTTCCCATGGCAGGAGCCCTTCTGAGGAAAAGCCAGGCTCCATGGGGAAGTCAATGCCAGAGCCCACTGCTCAGAATCTGAATGGCTTGCACT
Source organism: Orycteropus afer afer (assembly GCF_000298275.1). Lineage (NCBI taxonomy): Eukaryota > Metazoa > Chordata > Mammalia > Tubulidentata > Orycteropodidae > Orycteropus > Orycteropus afer. Next base: position 3,015,044 of record NW_006921640.1, read on the forward strand.
TGGAAAGTTTCAAAGCCTCTGGGGGACCTGCTGATTTCTCTGGGCACTGAAAGACAGAGCTGGGATACTGGGTAGGAGTGTGGATGGGATGACTGAAACTTTCCCATCCCAAAAGGAAAGAAAGGAAAAGAGGATGCTACTAATCACTTTAGTCTTAACTGACCCAGCCCAGTGTTCAACCAATACTTCCCATGCTTTGTGGGCCATGCAGTAGTGTTCCTGGCTCAGGTTATTCCTAAACTGCCTGGACTCGCTGACTTTCTTCCTGCTCTGGCATGGTGGGGCTCCAGCATATGACCTAGACAGTCACAGTCCCCACTTGCCTCTTCCACCTCCCCCAACACACACACACACACACATCACCACCACTGCCACCATTACCACCACCACCACCACCTTCTCCACAGGCTGCAGGGTGTTTTATGGTAGCCAAGA
>NW_006921640.1:3015578-3020532 GCF_000298275.1 Orycteropus afer afer
TTTGAACCTCCAGCCTTCTGGTTAGCAGTCAAATGCCTTAGGCAGTACTCCACCAGAGCTCCCAAAATGATACAACCACTGTGGAAATCAGTATGGTGATTCCTTAAAAAATTGGCAACACAAATACTATTTGATCCAGCAATCCTATTACTAGGCATATATCCTAAAGAAGTGAAAGCTAGGACACAAATAGATATATGCACCCCCATGTTCATCACATCACTATTCACAATAACAAAGAGATAGAAACAACCTAAGTGGCCATCAACAGAGGAATGGATAACCAAACTATTGTATATACACACAATGGAATACTATGTAACACTAAAGAATAATGCAGAATCTGTGAAACACCTCATAGCATGGATGAATTTATAGGACATTACACTAAGTAAAATAAGTCAATCACCAAGAAAAATATTGTATCAGTCCACTATTGGAAAAAGCCAATGAAAGCTTTACATATGGGAGGAAATTTTCTTTGTTGGTTACCAAGGATCAGATGGGAGAGGAGGGAAAATTACTAGATAAGTAAGATACAAGTATTGATTTGGGTGAAGGGAAAGGCAATATACCAAAAGCTAGTGACTAACACAATAACACTAAGGAAAAGGAAGACAGAGAGGCATACAAGAGGAACAGACAACAAAGATAAACAATTTTACATACACAATATTGCATTATCAGTAATAACAACACTAATTTATTAATCATTAATAGAAATGGCTAGGCCAAAGGGAATATACACATGACCTATATAACTTTGGCGATGATATTTCTACATATGTATCTGTATGTACTGTCAGTATGTCCATATATATAATAGAGCTTATGGGGTAAAGTTATGATAACTTCTTTGTCACAGCCAGCCACCCTGAGGGAGCAAGTTGCTCAGTCCGTGGGCTCTCAGGACCATGGACATGGGAGACATCAAACTCAATTGGCATAACATACTACACAAAAACATTGTTCTATATCCTACTTTGATGAGTAGCAACTGGGGTCTTAAAAGCTTGCAAGCAGCTGTCTAAGATGCAAAAATTGGCCTCTCTTCATCCAAAGCGAAGAAGAATGAAGAAAATCAAAGACCAATTAATCCAAGGGACTAGTGGACCATGTGAACCTCAGCCTACATGACCCTGAGACTGGAAGAACTAGATGGTGCCCAGCTACCACTATCAACTACTCAGAAAGGGATCAAAATAGGAGACCCTGGATAGAATGAGAGAAAAATGTGGAAGGAAACTCAAAATCATTAATAAATAAATAAATAAATAAAGATCAGACTTACTGGCCTGATAGAGACTGCTCAAACTCCCAAGATTATGACCCCTAATAATCCCTCAAGCCTGGAATTGAACTCACTCCTGTAGCTTCCAGACAAACAATAGAACAGGCATATAAGGTGAACATTTACACCAGGTAGATACACTCCTTAGAACAATCAACCATGGGATATCAGAAGGGCAGTATTTGCACATGGAGATAGCTCAAAGGGCAGGAATGCACAGGAAATAAGAACACAGAGAAAGGTAACAACAGGGAGGAAGTGGGAAGAGAACTGCTGCATTATGGGGATTGCAGTCAATGTCATGAAACAAAATGTGTACAGAGTGTTGTGTGGAAAATGAATTTGCTCTGTAAACTTTCACCCAAATCATAATTTTAAAATAAAATAAAATTACTTGTTTTTAAGGTGCTAATACACACATAAATTTAGATAGATCTCAGTACCTTGGTTAAAAACAAAACAAAACTGTTCCCACTAAGTCTGTGGTGCAGAAATATACCTAGAATTGTTTACATAAGTCGTAATTGCATCCAGAGGAACAGAAATATTCTACCAATTAAAATGTTAGTTTGAACCATATAGTAATATGATTTATTGACCTAAAAGAGTGATCATTTAATATATTTCAATCTAATAAAAGTCACAGTTGTCAAAATTTACTGTACTGGAATAAATTTTAGTTGGAGTAACTGTACTGCAAATTGTGGTGATGAAGTTGACATGACATTAGGAACAAATTTTAGAAATACTTCACTATGGCAATATATGCTTTATATATTTGCTGCCAGTCATCAACTGGATTTTAGAGGTGTTTGAAACTTTGAAGAACAATTTTGTAAATTGACCTAAGTGTCCCTATAATGGTTTAAAAGTTCAGAAATGAATACCCCAAATTTTGGTTGCGCTTTCTACAAAAATCAGTTGGGAATATAATCAAATACTCAAACAAAAGGAACACCACAATTCTGAAACTGTTGTTGTTGTTGTTACGTGCTGTTGAGTTGGCCCCAACTCATAGCAATCCCTCCTTGGGTTTCCAAGGTGGTATCACTATAGAAGTAGATTGCCCAACCTTCCTTCCAAGGAATGGCTGGTGGGTTTGAATCACCAGCCTTCTGGTTGGTAGTCAAGTGCCTTAGTGAGTTGCAATTATTGAAAACAAAAATTGCAAAGAGAAAAACATTGAAATTTTTCCCTGCAGAAACAAGGGAAAAGTTGAATAAATTAAACAATAAGAGCACAGTCAAGGTACAGCATTTAATTTTGAAGTTCTATCATTGCACTGTTGAAGATTTCAGCTTGTGAGATTTTCTTTCTTTCTTTTTTTTTTTTGCTGAAATGCCTTTTATTTTGAGACATTTATATGCTGTACTGAGATGGGATAAAATGGAGAAAGTCTATGACTTTGCAGCATCTAAATATGGTAAAGCATTCAAACAAATCATAAATAGAAGGAATCAATATGATAAGTATTTTCTGCAGAAATATTTGTTCAAAAAATCTACTCAGAATAAAAGCAAAAAGACAGTACTTGTAAAAATATTGAGGCAGAAATATTTATAACATCAATACAAAAACATTAAAATTCAGAATATGTTCCACTTAGCAGAATTTCTGGTGAGCATGCTAGGTACTTTCCCACCTGAAGAGAGAATATTTTCTCAAATGAAAATACTTTGGTAAACACAAAGAAAAGTCATGGCCCTGATGGCTTCACTGGAGAATTTTACCAAATATTCAGGGAAGAGTTGACACCTATGCTATTCAAGCTATTCCAGAACATAGAAAAAATGGAATACTCCCAAACCCATTTTATGAAACAAACATAACACTAATACCAAAACCAGGGGAAGACATCACTAAAAAGGAAAACTTGTTGTTGTTGTTGTTGTTATGTGCCGTCGAGTCAGACCCAACTCATAGCGACCCCTCCTTGGTCTTCTGAGGCAGTATCACTATGGAAGTAGATTGCCCCATCTTCCTTCTGAGGAGTGGCTGGTGGGTCCAATATCCCTCATGAACATAGATGCAAAAATCTTTAACAAAATCCTAGCCAACAGAATCCAACAACATATCAAAAAAAAATAATACATCCTGACCAAGTGGGATTCATACCAGGTATGCAAGGGTGGTTCAACATCAGAAAAACAATCAATGTAATCCATCACATAAACAAAAGAAAAGAAAAGAACCATACTATATCAATTGATGAAGAAAAGGCATCTGATAAAATCCAACACTTGTTCCTCTCAGCAAAATAGGGATAGAAGAGAAATTCCTCAACATAATAAAAGGCATATATGCAAAGCCAATGGCCAACATCATTATTAATGGAGAAAGACTCAAGACATTCCCTTATGCATGGGAAACAGACAGGGATGCCCTCTATCACCACTTCTATTTAACATTGGCCAGGGCAATAAGGCAAGAAAGAGAAATAAAAGGCATACAAATTGGCTAAGAGGAAGTAAAACTATTTGTGGATGATATGATCCTGTACATAGAAAACCCAAGAGACTCAACAAAAAAAAAATTACAGGAACTAATAGAGAGGTTCAGCAAAGTGGCAGGATAAAAGATCAATATACAAAATCAGTTGGATTCCTCTATACCAACAAAGAGACCTCTGATAAAGAAATAAGGGAAACAATACCATTTACAATAGCTATTAAAAAGATAAAATATCTAGGAATAAAGTTTATCCGAGACACAAAAGACCTATATAGATAAAACTATAAAACACTACTACAAGAGACAACAAGGGCACTACATAAATGGAAAAACCTGCGTTGTTCATGGAGAGTTAGACTGAAGATTGGGAAAATGTCAACACTACCTAAAGTTATCTACACACGTAATGCAATTCCAATCCAGATACCAATAAATTTTTTTTAAGGACATGTAAAAACCAATTACTAACTTCATATGGAAAGGAAAGAGACTTCGAATAAGCAGAGCACTTCTGAAGAAGAACAAAGTGGGAGGTCTCACACTCCTGGATCTCAAAACCTACTATACAGCCACAGTATTCAAAACAGCATGGTATTGGCACAATAATAAACAGATAGACCAATGGAACAGATTCAAAAGTCCAGAAATAGATCCATCCATCTATGGACACCTGATCTTTGACAAAGGTCCAAAACCCATTAAATGGGGAAGAGACAGCCTCTTTAACAAATGGTGCTGGAAAACTGAATATCCACTTGCAGAAAAATGAAACAAGACCCATACCTCATCCCATACACAAAAACAAACTCAACCTGGGTAAAACACTTAAGTGTAAAATCCAAAACTATAAAATTCATCAAAGATAAAATAGGGGCAAAATTGTTGTTGTTGTTGTTAGGTGCCGTCAAGGCATTTTCCTCATAGCGACCCCATGCACAGCAAAATGAAACACTGCCTGATCCCATGCCAGCTCCACGATCCCTGCTATACTTGAGCTCATCATCACAGCCACCGTGTCAATCCATCTCCTTGAAGGCCTTCCCCTCTTTCGTCGACCCTCCACCCTACCAAGCATGACATCCTTCTCCAGGGAATGATCCCTTCTGACAACATGACCAAAGTAGGTGAGGCTAAGTCTGGCCATTCTCGCTTCCAAGGAGCATCTCAGGTGCACTTCCTCCAGGACAGATCTGTTAGTTCTTTTGGCAGTCC
>NW_006921640.1:3026302-3031098 GCF_000298275.1 Orycteropus afer afer
CCTGCTCTGGCATGGTGGGGCTCCAGCATATGACCTAGACAGTCACAGTCCCCACTTGCCTCTTCCACCTCCCCCAACACACACACACACACACACATCACCACCACTGCCACCATTACCACCACCACCACCACCTTCTCCACAGGCTGCAGGGTGTTTTATGGTAGCCAAGATCTTGCTCAGACCTGGATAGAGGAGCATGGAAGCCCTCACACTTACCTCTGGGCTTCATATGGGGAGAAAGAGTCTGGAGTACAGTTCCTGGTGAGACTCCTTTTCCAGCTAGGGGCTCTTGAGACTTCTGTAAGTGGGCTCCAGAGAACTGGTGATAATATCTCCAGGGCTCCTTCTCTACCTAAATCAAGCCTTACATCCAAATGTTGGAGAGTTTGCCTGGAAACAAATATACTCCAGGCACTGCTTACATTGTAAGACTTAGAAAGCAGCTGTGGCAAAGGAGAGATGGGTGTGATGTGATGATGACAGAGAATGTTGCACAGAGGCCTACTTCATCATGAGCAAGGAACATGGACGATGGCAGAAGTAGCAGATTGCTGGCATAAGAAGAGGCAACATGTGGTAAAATCTATATTGCCCATATTTCTCTGGGACCACAGTCACTTGTTAATGATATGATTGTGGTAAGCCAACAACTACAGGATACCTGTGTAGCTGTTTGCACAAGCAGTGCAGTGCTGAAACAGAAGCACAGAAATAAGAGTCTGGAGTGAATTCTAATCCCAGTTTTTTCACTGCCTGGTTTTGTGAATTTGAGCAGGTTCCTGACCTCCTTGAACCTTGAGAAATTCTTTTGGAAAATGGGAATAGTAAGCCTTACCCTATCTCTCTCCTAGACAAAAGGGATACAGGCAAAGTCACACAGCATATGAGTCACAGAATCAGAGTCCAAAACCAGGTCTCTGAGCTCTAGGACTGTGCTTATAGATTCTCACAGATGAAAGAGTTTCCCATGGGGACACGAGATTCTGTGTCCTCTAGTAGGGAGACCATCCATACACAGCAGGCTGCATGCAGTTAATCCTGTTCTAAAGATCTCAGTAAGAAAACAGAATCCTAGGACCCATCTAGTAACAGAATGACTGTGTTATCTGGAAGCCCTTCCTAGTGTCACCCCTTCCTCTTACCTGTTTAAACCCACTTATGATGGTTCTTTATTCAGTGGCGCTCAGCCTTGGTCAAGTGGTTTTTGAATACCCAACGAGCACAAAGGCCTGCACCTAGCAGAGAAAGACAGCATTCCTCCTTCACTCACGGAAAATCATTTTAGACTGGATTATCAGGTGGCAGAGGAGCTCTGGTAGCACAGTGCCTAAGGCACTTGACTGCTAACCAGAAGGCTGGCAGTTCAAACCCACCAGGCACTCCTCAGAAGGAAGGTTGGGCAATCTACTTCCATAACGATGCCACCTCGGAAACCCAAGGAGTGGTCACTATGAGTCGGATCCAATTTGATGGCACATAACAACAACAACATCATCAGGTGGCAGAAGATGGTTTCAGGATAGCAACAAGATGATGAGTATTAATTTGTTTCTTTAATTTCTAGATGCCTCTGATCTATCGGATTCTGAGTACATCACATAATACTCTCACAATTGTTGATGGCTCTTTCTCAATCACAGTCCATTTTTAAAAATGGACAATGGGGGCTTTCTACTTCTTCTTTGCTTTCACTTTCTTTTCGGTGCTTACCTTGTGGGACTTAACAGATTCAGCCTGGCCTGACTGGCCTGTGACTGAAGGAGGGAAAGAAATGGGAGCATTGAGATTTAAAGTCTTCTTCTGTAGTTTTAGGTCCAAAATATCGAATGTTATTTGTATCTCATACTGTAACAGCTCCTTCAGGAATTCCATCTGGATGTGAATGGCCTTACTGATGAGGTGTTCTAATTCCTGGAAGAAACAGAACATTGCTGGAGATCAGACATTGGGGAAGACTGAGGTAATCTCAGATAGAGTCCCTCAACCTGAATCAGTTCTTAACTCAGCCACGTCCTTCAGATCTACTCTCCAGATTCTCCACCCTACTCTGTGCCTTGGGAAGCCAATTTCTAAGAGCTACACTAACAGTTACTTTGACCTCTGGCTTCTGGTTGAGCTCAGCCAATGGGAGGTAGTGACAGGACACCTGAGGTTGGGAGGGGAGAGAGCTTGGGGTATTTATTCCCCCAATCACCCTCTGGACCAGACTGTGGGTTGGGTATTGTTCCTCTACCAAAGCCACAGTTCCTGTCATGTGGCCCTTGACTATAGTTAATCTCTCTTTCCAGGTTCCAGTAATTGCCTTCTTCCCTTCCCTCTTCAGGTCTAGGATGGCAATTACACTATTAGTGTATGTCATTTGTTCCCAATTGATTGTGCTGGGCCCATATGACAGTCCTATATTTCCTCTGGACTCTACTTCCTGATTAATACAAACTCCATCTGGATATCACCACCCTGCTTCTCTGTGTCATTTTCACATCTCAAAATTCTATTACCAGTTTCATTGGAGGAGACAGGATAAATTGCCTCAGAAAGATGGCATGTCCCCAAACCAGCCAGCTATGAAAAGAAACTCAGCCACCATCTGCTATGTTAAACAGGAGACCTTCTTGACCTCTCAATTAGAGTCATGGAATCATAGCATCATAGAAACATGAACCATGTAACTATTTCTCGAAGTTCCCTACTTATGTATCCCAATAACAAAAAACTGAACCAAACCCATGGCCGTTGAGTTGATTCCAACTCATAACAACCCCCATAGGATTTCCAAGCCTGTAAATCTTTATGGAAGCAGATTGCCTCATCTTTCTCCTTTGGAGCAGCTAATGGCTTCAAATTGCTGAACTTTTGATTAGCAGCTAAATGTTTTAACCACTGTGCCACCAGGTGTCCTCCATTAAAGAGTAAAGGGGTTTAAAAAAGCCTAGTGCCTGTGATCCTCTTGGGGAGAGAACTGTCTTTGGAAAAAAATTTTGATAATAAGATTTGGACATGGAAGGTGAGACCTCTGGGAATGGACTGGAAGGAGTTAGGGAAGCACAAAAGAAGCCAAATGATCACACATTTGATGTTGCCAGAAGTTGTCTGAGAGAGTAGAGGGAGGAATTATTTGGAGAACTGAAAGGACAAAGCAGTAAGAAGGGAGGTTATGGTCCAAGGAGAAAGATGGCCACTGGAAAGCCTTGGAAGCAAGGTGGACAAGCAATGCTTAAGAATGGGTGTGGTAGTTAAGTTTATTTGTCAACTTTGCTGGGCCTGGTTTTCAGTGGCTTGGCAGCTGGATGTAGTATTCTCCATGATGAAACTGGTAATCAACTCCATGGTGGAATCTACTGTGAGCAGCTGAGTAGCTGCTTTAGGGATATGGTCTGCTTCCAGTATATATGAAGAAACTTTGATAAAGGTATATAAAAAAAGCTTTCTGGCACGCTCAGTCCCCGCATGTAGCTGATTCTTCATTCAGCAGCCTGACATGTTGTCTGCCTATCTTGGGATTGTTCCTAGACTTGAACCAGTGGCCTGCCATGTTGTTTGCTAATCTTGGGACTGTGCCATTTTACTTGCCAACCTTGGGTTTGTCAGCTTCAGCAGCCAGAAGCTGTCTGAATTAAGAGATACCTCCAACTGCAGTGGACTGGGAGCAAGAGGCAGAGCTGAAGCCCAAGTTTGAGGGGCTTTCTTTCAGCCCCTAGAGCTGGCACTTTGAACTCAGCCTTCTAGCTTCTTAAACTGTAAGAGATTAAATTCATGTTTGTTTAAAACCATCCACTTGAGGTATTTTCTGTTAAAGTGGCACTATAGGACCAAAACAATGGATTTGTCTAAAAACCACCATAAGGGACAAGGAAGGACATTATATAATGATTAAAGGGTCAATTGAACAAGAGGACATAATCATAAAAATTACCTACACTTCCAATGAAAGAGCCCAAAAATACATAAATCAGACACTAACAGAATTGGAAAGACTAATAGATGACTCCACAGTAATAGTAGGAGACTTTGATATACTACTTTCAGTGAAAGATGGAGCAACTGGAAACAAACTCAGTAAAGACACAGAAGAACTAAACAATACAATCAACCAACTTGACCTTATAGATATTTACAGAGCACTTCATTCAAACTCAGCCCAGTATAAATTCTTTTTCAGTGCATATGGGACATTCTCCAGGATAGACCATATGTTAGGCCACAAAGCAAGCCTCAATAAATTTAAACATCGAAATATTGCAAAACATCTTTTCAGATCACAATGCTAAAAAATTAAAAGTCAACAATAGGAAGATCAACAGAAAGAGAACAAACACCCTTCTTAAAAAGTACTGGGGATTCAAAATGGAGTCTCATCAGTAAGTATCACGCTATATCCCTCTACCATCTAAGTGCTTGAAAAACTAGGTACAGCAGTTTGAATTAGTGATTTTGGTGTTCTGAACAGCTCACTGAATCAGAGCACACCTAACACAAAAGAGCAGAATTAGAGGAAAGACACAGGGAGATTATTTAAGAAAGAGCTACCTGATGGAGGATGGATGGGCAGCTGAGAGGCCATTGGAAACTTCCCTGGAGCAGTCACTGACTGGCAGGCGAGTGTGGCCACCTGAGATCTCCATGAGCCAAGAAAGAAGACACCCTATTCACCATATCAGCGACCACTCCAACAACCCAGAGGCCAGCCCCAGGCACCTGCCTCCAGCAACTGATTTTGTCAGTAATTTGGGTCTTCTGAGTGCAGGCAGGTGTGTGCACGACAGCTGAAACTCAAGCGGAGAACCACTGTTGTA
>NW_006921640.1:3031352-3032371 GCF_000298275.1 Orycteropus afer afer
CCCATAGAACCTCTCAATATTGCAACTTGACTCTTACATTTTTTCTTCAGTTCTTTCAGCTTGAGAAATGCCGAGCCTGTTCTTCCCTTTTGGTTTTCAGATTCCAGGTCTTTGCACATTTTATTATGGTAATTGGCTTTGTCTACTTATCTGGTCACAGATATCGGTAACATAGTTTACTAGCAGGTACTCCCCTGACTCCAGCACAGCTGAAATCATGCATCTTTGGTGCCGCAGGTGGGCGGTATCACAGACAAACTCCAGAGCCATTAGCGGTCTGGTGGGATTGCACCAGAGCCGCAGGCAGAAGGGGCGGGGAGAGAGAAAAAGCTGCGGCTGAGTGCAGTCCTGGGAATTTGCCTTGGATTGACTCTTTTGCCTTGGATCAGCTCATTGGCGCTGAGAGTCCTCAGAAGCAGGGTCTTTGAATGTGCCTGAACCTGGTGGAAAGTAGCGAATCCCCAACAACAGGAATCTTTCCTGAGATTGAGCCATGGTCTTGTAAATAACTACGTCATCAATAATAGCCTGTGCAAAGCTCTAGAAACCAACCCTAGCAACACCAAGCTTTCCTTCTTTTGCTCTCACCTTTCTCCACCAATAACTTCACTCATTCAATAGAAAAAACCATATTCAGCCAATTACCATAAAACCTCTCACTTCGAAATCTAAACCCTCTTTACAACAAACAGAAACACATATCCATATTCCACACAGTGATTCCACCATCACACAGAAAACAGTAGAGCAACCCAGCATACCTGAATCAATAATAAAATAAAATACACCAGCTTCACCCTTTCAAAATATTAAACCATAAAACCAAGACAAAACAAATCAGCATGTAACCAGCAGCTAGAGACAACCTAAAGAGTCAGTGCTTTACCAGATTCCAGGGGCTTAAGAAGAGATTCTGCTTTCCAGTAACCCCAAGAACTCTTTGGAGCTGTGTGAATGAAAAGGTCCTAGTTTACACCTTCCTTTTTTTTTTTTTTTTGTACTTTTTCCCAGGTGCTGAT
>NW_006921640.1:3036191-3037223 GCF_000298275.1 Orycteropus afer afer
TGGAAAGTGAATTTGCTCTGTAAATTTTCACCCAAATCACAATAATAATAATTAAAAAATCCTAACCAATAGACTCCAACAACATATCAAAAAAATAACTCATTATGATCAAGTGGGATTCATAGCAGGTATGCAAATATGGCTCAACATCAGAAAAACAATCAACATAATCCATGAATAAATAAAACAAAGAAAAAGAACTACATGGCTGTATCATTTGATGCAGAAAAGACATCCGAATAAAACCCAATACTTAGCTCCTGATACAAACTCTCAGAAAAATAGGAATAGGAGGGAAATTCCTCAACATAATAAAAAAGGGCATTATAATAATAAAACCAACAACCAACATTATTCTAAGTGGAGAGAGACTGAAACCATTCCCCTTGTGAATGGGAATCAGACAAGGACGCCCTCTATCACCACTTCTATTCAACATTATATTGGAAGTCCTAGCCAGAACAATAAGACAAGAAAGGGAAATCAAAGGCATTCAAATTGGTACGGAAGAAGTAAAACTAACCCTATTTGCTGATGATATGATCCTATACATAGAAAACCCAAGAGACTCAGCAACAAAACTACTGAAACTAATTGAGATTTATCACAGTGGCCGGTTAGAAGATTAACATAGAAAAATCAGTTAGATTCCTCTACACTAGCAAAGAGATTGCTGAAAAGGAAATAAGGAAATCAATACCATTTACAATAGCTACCAAAAAGATAAAATGCTTGGGAATAAATCTTACCAGGTTCACAAAAGACCTAAAGGAAAGTTACAAAACTACTTCAAGAAACTATAAGAGATCTACATAAATGGAAGAACATACCATGGTCATGGATAGTGTGATAGTTGGAGCTGTATGTCGACTTGGCTGGACCACAATTCTGTGTGGTTTAAGCTGTTGTGATGTGATTATTCCCATGATGGGATCAGATGATTATGTTTGAGCAGGCAATCTGTTGAAAGGGAGTTTCCCTAAGAGTGTGGCCTGCTTCCAGTATACCCAAGGACATCCTCGGAAAGAGACA
>NW_006921640.1:3037601-3039139 GCF_000298275.1 Orycteropus afer afer
TATATATATATATCTTTACTGGTTTTGTTTCTCTAGAGAACTCAGTCTAACACAGATAGGAAGATCGAACATTGTCAATGTCAGTACTACCCAAAGCAATCTATACATTCAATGCAATACTTATCCACATTCCATCAATATTTCTTAAGGATATGGAAAAGCTAATCACTAATTTTATATGGAAAGGAAGGAGACATAGGATAAGCAAAGCATGACTGAAAAAGAAGAACAAAGTAGGAGGCCTAACACCTCTTAATCTTAAAGCCTACTATAAAGCCACAGTAGTCAAAACAGCCTGACATTGGTACAATGACAGACACATAGAGCAGTGGAACAGAATTGAGAACCCATAAATAGATCCATCAAGCTATGGCCAGCTGATCTTTGACAAAAGGCTGAAATCCGTTAAATGAGGAAATGATAGTCTCTTTAACAAATGGTACTGGCAAAACTGAATATCCATTTGCAGAAAAATGGAATAAGATCCATACCTTACACCACATACCAAAACCCCATATGGATCAAAGACTTAAATGTAAAACCTAAAAATATAAAATTCATCAAAGAAAAAAATAGGGGAAAACTTAGGGGCATATATATGGCTTTAATAGACTACCAAACATAAGTGAAAGTGTACAAACAGCAGAAGATAAACTAGGTAATTGGAACCTTCTAAAAATTAAATTCTTATGCACATGAAAAAAGACTTCTCTGAAAGAGTGAAAAGAGAACCTACAGATTGGGAAAAAATATTTGGGAATGACATATGTGACAAGGGACTTATCTTTAAAATTTATAGAAAACTCCAGTACCTTAACATCAAAAAGACAAAAGATCCAATTAAAATATGGGCAGAACATATAAATAGACACTTTACCAAAGAAGATATTCAGGTGACCAACAAACACGTGAAGAAATGTTTGCTATCATTAGCCATTCTCACTGCTGTTGAGTTTTGAGGGTGGTATCTCTATGGGAGGGACCTAGACCCCAACCCCCAAGCGACAGGAAAAGCAGAAGGGAAATGAAAGGAAAGCCAAGGCGTCCATGACAGAGTGACCAATTGGCAGAGGGATCCAGGTAAGGGGAGTGACTCAGGCCCCAACCCCCAAGTGCCAGAAAAAGTCAAGGGGAAAGGAAAGGAAAGCCAGGGCCTTGAGGACAGAGTGAGCAAGTGGCAGGGATCCTGGTAAGGGGAGGCTGGAGAGGGTTCTAACAGCTAAGGGAGACAAAATTGTCTGTCAGTTTGTTGTGCTCTGGTGGCGTGCTGCTGTAAGGCTTGAGGCTGTGCTACTGGTGTTTCAAATGCCAGCGGGGTTGCACATGGTGTACAGATTTTGGTGTGGCTTGCAGACTGAGACAGACTAGGAAGAAGGAGGAGGCCATCCACTTCTCAAAGAATTGGCCAGGGAAAACCTTATGAATAGCAGTGAAACACTGCCTGATGCATTGTTGTTGTTGTTAGGTGCCGTTGAGTCACTTCTGACTCATAGAGACCCCATGCACAGCAGAATGAAACACTGCCCAATCCCATGCCA
>NW_006921640.1:3041474-3042397 GCF_000298275.1 Orycteropus afer afer
CATAAATTTGAATAATAGTTGTATTAACAGGTCTTCCTTGTAGGCGTATGGATATTATCATATCACTGACAGCATTGTACTTCAGAACAGATCTTGAAACATCCTTTGTGATGATGAATGACACTCCATTACTCTATAAACTGTTGTTCCTGGCATAGTAGATCATATGGTTGTCTGATTCAAAATGGCCCAAACCAGTGCATTTCAGCTCACTGATGCCTAGGATATCAATCTTTATGCGTTCCATTTCATTTTTGACAACTTCCAATTTTCCTAGATTCATACCTCGTATATTCCATGTTCCAGTTATTAATGGATATTTGCAGCTGTTTCTCCTCAATTTGAGTGGTGCATGTCAGCAAATGGAGGTCTCGAAAGCTTTACCTTACCCATATGAGTAAGGGTGATTTTACTCTGATAATGCAGCTCTTTCCCAGTTCTACTTTGAGAGTTGTCTAAGTTAAGTGACTCATCTCCTACTCTGTATTGGACAATGTTTCTGGACTATTCATAAAGTTGCACAGTAAGGTATCAGACAGTGTTTCTCTGCTATTCATAAGGTTTTCCTGGCCAATTACTTGAGAAGTGGATGGGCTCCTCCTTCTTCCTAGTCTGTCTCAGTCTGCAAGCCAGGCTGATACCTGTGTACCATGTGCACCCCACTGGGTTTGAAACACCAGTGGCACAGCTCAAGACTTACAGCAACACGTCACCACAGTAGGACAAACCAACAGACAAGTTTGTCTCCCTTAGCTGTTGGAAACCTCTCTAACCACTCTTTCCTGGATCCCTGCGGCTAACTCCTCAATCTGTTTCAGTCTCCTTTGCCTTTTTTGTCCTTTCCCTGCTTCCTGCCTCACTGTTTGTGGGGGGTGGCCTGGGTTCCCTCTCCTCACCTGGCTTCCTGCGGTTGACTCCTCAAT
>NW_006921640.1:3063440-3065402 GCF_000298275.1 Orycteropus afer afer
TAATAAAAACAAAAACAAAAACAAAAAAAAATCTGGGAGTGGGGACAGGTCAGGGTACCCAGGCTTCATCAGAACACACAGACTGAGATGGAATTCCTGCCAGCCCAAAAGATAGATGGGGTGAGAGATGGCTGCACCTCCATTCACCAAGAGGGTGTGGGGTATAAGAGTAATGAGGGTAATATCACACAGTTCCAGTTGTCAGCCTCCAGTATGTCTGCACTATCCTTGGCAAGTGGAGTTTATTCTTAGGTCCCTGGAATCTGAACAAGAATGCTGTCTCTTTAAATATCCAAAATGGCCAAACCTCTTGTAAACATTCAAAATGGTTGTGCGTTCTGGACAGCCAAAAGTCCACAGCTCAGTTTGTCTCCTTCTTTGCTATTTCACTTTTAGTCATCAGTAGTTGTTCATACAGCCCTTGGTGAGAAGAGCTGATTTTTAGCTTAATTCTTAGGTCCTAACACCACTTGGAAATATCGAAACTGTCCTTGCCATTAGGATTGCTGACAGTCCGCAGCTCTGTTTGTCTACTTATTCACTGTTTTCATTCAGGTTCTTCTACTAGTTGGAGTTTAATCCACTTCTGTATCTTTCCTTTCAAAGCTCATTGCTCCAGGATTATCTTCTGTATCAGTGTCAACTGGTTTCTCTTTTCTTTGTTGAAGAGGGTCTGTGTAGCTTGTCTGCCTATTCCAACATCTTACCGGAAGTCCAACACACGTACTACTTTTTATTTGTTCTTGAATGCTTTGGAGTTATCACATATCCCTTTTTACCTTGGGGTCTAGGAAGCTCAGAGCTAATTTTATGCAGTGATTTATATTAATCTCATGTTTTCTTATATGATTATCCCACTCTTCACCTATATCTTGTCTTTTAGCTCCTGTTTTAATTATTTATTGTAGCTGTACTTTATACTATTCCCACTTCAAACCCTTTGGAGAATGAGATGAAGGTATTAAAAAAGGATTGTAATAAGAGTGGAGCATGGGTGATTGGAAAGATGTCCAGGCAACCATTATATAGCAGATTTGTGTCACAGAATTAGGGAAATATATTTTATACCATGCAAAAGACTAGGATCTGAGGGCAGAACCATTCTCTTTGCATCTACCCTCTCTCATTCACTCTTCCCTGCTCACAGATCCTTCAGGGGTTCAGGGTAATAGTGTGGTGGGTAAGGGTGGCAAAATCCCCACCCCCCAGCATATGTCCTGAGGCCTGGACTAGGGGATGGGTCAGTAAATGGCCATTGATGAATTATGTGCATGGGGAAAGAACATGGCTCTTAAGTCAAGAGACCTGGGTTCTAATACTTATGCCATTCCTGCTGTGTAAGTACACTTGGGCAAGTCTCTCCTGTGCCCTGGACTCAGTGTCTGCCTGTGCAGGTGGGAGTTTGGCCTAGGTGACTTCTAAGTCACATGCTTTTGGAGGATTCTACAGTTCTATCTGGGAAAGAGCAGCATCATCAGAGTAGAACCATCCTTACTGATATGGATACAATAAAGCTTCTGAGACCACCACTTGCTGACATGACATGACTCAAATTGAGGAGAAACAACTGTAAACATCCATTAATAATCAGAACATAGAATATACAAAGTACAAATCTAGGAAAATAGGAAGTTGTCAAAAATGAAATAGAACATAAAGATTGATATCCTAGGCATTAGTGAGCTGAAGTGGACTGATTTTGGACATTTTGAATCAGACAACCATATGGTCTACTATGCTGGGAATGACAATTTGAAAAGGAATGGAGTGGCATTCATCATCACAAAGGATGTTTCAAGATCTGTCCTGAAGTACAATTTGTCAGTAATAGGATAATATCCATATTTCTACAAGGAAGACCAGTTAATGTCACTATTATTCAAATTTATGCACCAACCACCAAAGCCAAAGATGAGGAAATTGAAGATTTTTATCAACTTCTGCAGTCTGAAATTGACTGAA
>NW_006921640.1:3066176-3071615 GCF_000298275.1 Orycteropus afer afer
GAATGATGCAGGAAGCATCAAAAGAAGATGGAAGGAATACACAGAGTCACTGTACCAAAAAGAACTGGTAGATCTTCATCCATTTCAGGAGGTGGGATATGATCAAGAACCAATGATTTTGAAGGAAGAAGTCAAAGCTGCACTGAAGGAATTGCCGAAGAACAAGGCTCCAGGAATTGATGGAATACCCATTGAGATGTTTCAACAAATGGATGCCCCACTGAAGGCATTCACTCAGTTATGCCATGAGGTTTAGAAGACAGCTACCTGGCCAACTGACTGGAAGAGATCCATATTTGTACCCATTCCAAAGAGAGGTGATCCCACAGAATGTTGAAATTATAGACCAATATCATTAATATTGCATGTAAGTTAAATCTTACTGAAGATAATTCAAAAACAGTTAAAGCTGTATATTGACAGAGAACTTCCAGAGGTGCTAGCCAGATTCAGAAGAGGATGTGGAACAAGGGATATCATTGCTGTTGTCAGATGGGTCTTGACTCAAAGCAAAGAATTTCAGAAAGATGTTTGCATGTGTTTTATTGACTATACAAAAGCATTTGATTGTGTGGATCCTAATAAATTGTGGATAACATTGAGAAGAATGGGAATTCCAGAACACTTAATTGTACTCATGAGGAACCTGTACATAGACCAGGAGGCTGTTATTTGAACAGAACAAGGGGACACTGCATGGTTTAGAGTCAAGAAGGAAGTGCATCAGAGTTGTGTCCTTCACCATACTTATTCAATTTATATGCTGAGCAAATAATCTGAGAAGCTGGACTGTATGAAGAAGAACATGGCATCAAGGTTGGAGGGAGAATCATTAACAACCTGTGATACACTGATGACACAACTTTGCTTACTGAAAGTGAGGGTGACTTGAAGCACTTCCTGATGAAGAATGCAGTCTGCAGTATGGATTACATCTCAATATAAAGAAAACAAAGATCCTCACAACTGGACCTGCAAATAGCATCATAATAAATGGAGAAAAGATTGAAGTCGTCAAAGACTTCACATTGCTTGGTTCTACAATCGATGCCAATGGAAACAGCAGTCAGGACGTCAGACAATGTATGTTGTTGTTGTTGTTGTTATGTGCCGTCGAGTCGGCCCCGACTCATAGCGACCCCTCCTTGGGTTTCCGAGGCAGTATCACTACGGAAGTAGGATTGCCCAACCTTCCTTCCGAGGAGTGGCTGGTGGGTTTGAACCGCCAGCCGTGTCAGACAATGTATAGCACTGGGCAAATCAGCTGCAAAAGACCTCTTTCAAGTGCTGAGGAGCAAAGAAGTCTCCTTGAGGACTAGGGTGCGCCTGACATAAGCCATGATATTTTCAATCGCCTCATATGCATGTGAGAGCTGGACAATGAAGAAGGAAGACCAAAGAAGAGTTCATGCTTTTGAGTTGTGCTGCCAAAGAATGCTGAAAGTATCATGGACTGGTTGGTAAAAGAACTAACAAATCTGTCCTGGAGGAAGTGCAGCCGCAAAACTCTTGTGAAGCAAGAATGGCCAGACTTTGTCTCACCTACTTTGGTCATGTTTTCAGAAGGGACCATTCCCTGGAGAAGGATGTCATGCTTGGTAAGGTGGAGTGTCTACAAAAGATGGGAAGGACCTCAATGAGATGGATTGGCATAGTGGCTGCGGCGATGGGCTTAAGTATAACAGGGATCACAGAACTGGTGCTGGACCTGGTGGTGTTTTGTTCTGCTGTGCTTAGGATTGCTATGAGTTGATGACTCGACAGCACCTAACAACAACAACAACAGCATAGTTCTATCTACTGAATATGGAGATAAAGTGTTGGCTGCAGGGAGAGTGACTTTCCCCTGGAGGTGAGGGTCTCAACTGTTTGCTAATTCCACTCATGTTTTTCCAGTTTCAGTCTGTCCATGGAGCCCTGGGGAGTCTTCCCACCTCCCTGAGCAAAGTACTCCCTGCTTCTTCAGGAGAGGTGGTCTCAATCTTGTCCACAGAGTTGTTTTTTAAAATCCACTCCCCTCATATGACTGTGTTCACTTCTCGGCTCTTCCTTGTCATTGCCTTGGTCCTGCGTGGGATTATTTACCATAAATCTCCCCAGAGCACCAAGAGGGTGGAGGCATTATTGTCTTAGTAAAATATTAGTATTCCACCACAAGTCTTGCTGGATTGTGCTGGGAGCGGGCTCTGACCCAGCAAGCTCGGCCAGAAGTGTCACTTCAAATCAGGCAATTCATTCCTTCGAGGCTTTCCCACATTCTCACAGAGGCTTCTTTCACACATTTGTGCAGTAACAGTCACTCTTGTCAGACATACTTCTGTGGATTCCCCAAACTCGCTGAGCTGTGCTCCACAACTACAGCACCAAACAGTGCTGTCTCCTTGGAGAGGAAAGAAGGGAGGCCTCTCCAACTTGCAGAATTGAAAGCTGGTGGACTGTGTTTCCCCCTTCCTTCAGGGTAATCTTGCAGGCTCCTAGGCCCAGAGTGAAGCTCCTGTCTCCATGTGGTGCAAGGGAGAGGGTTTGGAGGCCTGAGACAGCTCTGTCCCTGCCTAGCTATGACATTTTGGGCCTTCATCTTCTCCAAGGTAAAATAGAGGATAATTATTGGGAGGATCAAATGAGATAACACTTCCAGGTGCCTTGCCTGGAGCTTGCAAAAGGAAGTCATCAAGAAATACTGTAGGGAAAGAATTTGTTTCTGCCCTTGTGAGAAAATGTCTCTCCTGGCCACACTCTTCTTCCTGCACAACTCCCAGGTTCTTACTGGGTACCGTTTGGGGAGGGTGGTGCCACCAATAGAGTGAGAATGCAGAAAGGGCAGGATTTTAGTTGAGATACTGGTGGGACATTTACCTCTAACATGATTTCTGCCCTCAGAAAACTGTCCATCTGGAAGAGGAGACAGTTGAATGAATGATACTCATCTGTGTATTCTCAGCACCCAGCATAGAACCTCTGCACACTTGTTGTTGTTAGGTGCCTTTGAGCCAACTCTGTCTCATAGCAACCCCACGTACAATGAACTACTGCCCAGTCCTGTGCCATCCTCACCTCACAATCCTTGTTATATTTGAGCCCATGGTTGCAGCCACTATATCAATCCACCTTGTTGAGGGCCTTCCCCTTTTCTGCTGACCCTCCACTTTACCAAGTATGATACCCTTCTCTAGGGAATGGTCCCTCCTGACAACATGACCAAAGTAGGTGAGATGAAGTCTGGCCATTCTTGCTTCCAGGGAGCATTGCAGCTGCACTTCTTCCAGGACAGGTTTGTTCACTCTTCTGGCACTCCATGGTATTTTTAGTATTCTTCTCCAGCACCACAATTCTGCACAGTAGGGTCCTGGTAAAATGTCTAGTAAGCAAATGAACACAGTCTAATATAATATATTAAGTACAATGACAGACTGATTAATATTATTTCAACAAATATTTCTTAAGGCCTTTTTATGTGCCAAGAGCTCTTCTAGGTTCCAGGGATTGAATGGAGGGCTAGGGAGAAAATATATAGATTTTAAAACTCCACCAAACGCTACATTGGGCTGAGAAGACATACAATAGGAAGAATTGACTTTCTCAGAGATGTCAGGAAGGGGATCCCTGAGGAAGAGATAAAGGCACTGAGAGGGGCAATGTGAGAAGCAATTGCTGCATAGAGAGAGGTACAGAAGAGTGAAGCAAGAAGGAATAGCATGTGCAAAAGCCCTGTGGTCAGAGAAAACATAACCCAATTGAAGAACAGAAAAGCTAGGGTAGCTGGAGAGTAGGAGGTGAGGTTCTGCCTAGTTGGACAGGAGGATGAGAAGGTGGGAAGGATCCTGGCTGTGCAGGCCTTTGTCAGCCCCAATATAAGGATTTTGTCTTTAGTCTAAGAGTAATCAGGTTAAATGAATGATCCTTTTATGATGTGAGTCATATTATGTTATCCTTCTGGACAAAACCCTCCAAAGGCTGCCCAGCCATCACTCACACAATGAAAGCCAAAGTCCTACAGGGCCACCTCTTACTCTGGCTCAGGTTCTTCCTCTCTTCCCCTTTCCCTCTTCTCCTGGTCCACTGGCTCCCTCACTGCATCTCCATCATACCTGGTATGTTTCTGCCAGAATGCCCTTCCTTACAAATCACAGGGCTTACTTTCTCACCCCGACAAATGCCACTGTCTCATAGAGGTCTTCCCTGATCACCCTATTTAAAATTGCAAAGTCTCACCCCATACTCCCTGTCCATATCTTTTTTCCAGAGTGCTTATCACTGTCTTACATCTTTTGTGTTTGGTTTATTGTCTTTCTCTCCACTAGAATGCAAGCTCTGTGAGTGCACAGAATTTTGCCTTTTTTGTTCACTGTTATATGTTGAGTACTAGAACAGTGCCTGGCACACAGGAGGTACTCCATGGATATGTGCTGGTATTTGGGAGACTGTGGGGCAACTAACACAGAGAGAAAAACTTGTTGAATGAAAATGAACATATAGGCAGGCACTGATATATTTTCAAAGAACAGGAGTGAGAAGAGAGATTAGTTTTAAAAATATTTGCTTAGTGAACTCTCCCATGGGCCAGACTTGGGGGAAGATGTGACTTTGTACAGGCCCTCACAGTCCCTAGAAAGTGCTGGGTTGCCAAAGCCAGTCTTGAAGTCCAGCTTCACTGGGGAATCTCAGAGGTTTCCAGAGCAGGGCAGCAAGTGGAGTGGAGCCTGGTTCCAGGGAGATTATCTGGCATCAGGAGGAACAGATTGTGTCAGAATGCAGTGCCAAAGCCTCAGTAGGATCAGCCAACAGCACAGCCCAACCTCACTGACCAGAAGCTCCAAGCTGCTGTGGACCTCAGGGAAGACCACCTGTTGTATCCTGGCTCCAAATGCTCTGGTGTCTTTTCTGTCTTATTCTCCATTCTCAGAGCTGGATACCAGATTGTTCTCCCACAAAGAGGGTTCCACAATCAGCAAGAGTAGACCCTCCAGGGAACATAGTGAGGAGAACAAGGAAGCTCTCAGGAGGAGAGGACAAAGGATCTGTGCATCCCCAATATGATGAGACAACTAGCCTGGGAGTCTAGAGGACAGGAAGCCACTCTTAGCCTCACCACCATTGCCTGTGCAACTCATCACCATGCCCTATCCTACATCCTACCACGAACTGATGTGCCTTTACCACATGCATTCCCAACCAGCAGAAAGTGGATTTCTGGGGGTAAAAAACTCTTGGATATTACAATGGTTTGTGACCTTCCAAAAGGTCAACTTACTCAACAAAATCTTATTCCTTAATATTTCATTTCTCTCATTGGATTTTCTTCTTTCTTTCTTTTTTTGCATGGTTTATTTTTTAAAAAAAATTTTAATGCATTTTATTGAAATACAATTTATGTACAGTGAAATACACAAAACTAAAGTGACATGGGTCAATGCATTTTTTTTTCACTGTTCCCTCCCC
>NW_006921640.1:3073480-3076702 GCF_000298275.1 Orycteropus afer afer
TGGTCTGTCTCTCAATCCTTTGAAGATACCTAAATATAATTCTTCTGAATTCCTTATCAGAAAGTTCCAATGCTGCATCTTCCTCAGGGATGTGTTTTGGGTCTGTATCCTGGTCCTTTGTTTCTCCTGCTTTATCTTGCTTCTTTGTGTGGACTGTGATGCTCTATTGTCTCTGAGGCATTGTAACATTTTTGTGTTTATATTTAATTGGTGATTCTATGTTGGAATGACTTGCCCAGAATTTTAATTTTGTTTGTTTTGTTTGTATGTTACCTATACAGGCAGGGTACTGTACTATGCTCCTCTATTCCCTAGTTGACAGCATTTATATGCTCACCACCTGTCTCATTTCCTTTGTTAGCCTCTCATATGTCCTTGCTGACCCTGGCAAACAGAGCCTGTTCTTAGGTCCCTGGAATCCGAAGGAGAATGTTATCACTTTAAAATCCAAAATGGTTGCCACTTGTAAACATTCAAAATGGCTGAGCCCTTAGTCACTTTAAATATCCAAAATGGCTACCACGTGTAAACAAAATGACTGCACCCTCTGGACAGCAGAAAGTCCACAGCTCAGGTTGTCTCCCTCCTTGCTGTTTCCCTTCCTAGTCATAGGCCACAGAGCAGCTGTCCCTGCAGCCCTTGGTGATCGGGACTGATCTTTAGGTCAATTCTCAGGTCCCAACACCACTTGGAAATATTCAGGCTGTTGGTCTTGTCAGAGTAGCTGACAGTCTGCAGCTCCGACCATCTCTGTACTGTTTTCATTCAGGTTTTTCCACTGGTTGGTGCCTAATCCACTTCTGTATAGTTCCTTTCAAAGCTCAGCATTCCAGGATTATCTTCCGTATTTCTGTCAATTGGTTTTTCTTTTCTTTGTTGAAGAGGGTCTGTGTCACTTGTCTGCCTATTCCTCCATCTTACCAGAAGTGGGTTTTCTTTCTTGAGTCTTCATAGAAAATATACAGATTGTATGCAAGGTCAGTGCTACAAAACCATGGTAAGTAGATGCCTGGGATTGAGGACTTTCTCTGGATGACTGCTCAATCTCAAGGTTGTATGACCAGAGGTAGGCTGTGTGAGCCTATGGGCTTCTGGGGGGATGTTGTTCAGATTTTTTTGTGTGTCTGCATGTGATTTGGGTTTTGAGAATGAAATAAAAAAGGTGAAATGGCTGAGTTTGGGAGCTCAAAAACAACTAAACCAACAAACCCACTGCCATTGAGTTGATTCAGACTCACAGCAACCCTATAGCACAGAGTAAAATTGCTCCATAAGGTTTCCAAGGCTGTAAATCTTTACAGAAGCAGACTGTCTCATCTTTCTCCCATGGAGCTATTGATGGATTTGAACCACTTATCTTTTGGTTAGCAGCCCAATGGTTTAACCACTATGCCAGCAAGAGTTCCTTTTTTATCCAACAAGGTGGTCTGAAATGGCAGAAATATTTTGTTTTCCAACATTCTACATGATTGAAAATGGCTTTATTCAAGCCCTGGTGGAGCAATAGTTAAGTGCTTGGCTACTAACTGAAAGATTAGGTGCTGAACCCATCTGCTGGTTCTGCAGGAGAAATTCTGTGGCAAAGATTGTTGTTGTTGTTGTTATGTGCCATCGAGTCAAACCCGACTCATAGCGACCCCTCCTTGGGTTTCCGAGGCAGTATCACTACGGAAGTAGGATTGCCCAACCTTCCTTCCGAGGAGTGGCTGGTGGGTTTGAACCGCCAGCCGTCTGGTTAGCAGGCAAGTGTCTTAGCCACTATGCTACCAGAGCTCCCGTAGCAAAGATTACAGCCAAGAAAATCTTACGAGGCAGCTCTACTCAGTCAAAAGGGATCACTATGAGTTGGAATCAGCTCGACACACAACAAAGGAAAGAAACAGAACTGATAGGTGTTTGAGTCATTAGAAAAGTTACATCACACTAAACTTTCAACTTTCAGTTAAATGTTGAACTTAAGGATCCCACTGACTAGTTTATGGGTATGTCACTTTTTTTTGTAAGCTAATTATTTTGTCATATCAAGTAAAACTTAAAAGTTAAGTTTGCTAAAAATAATAGTTAAGAAATTAGTTGAATTTTGTCAACCATTTTGCTACAAAAATAAGTGTTGAATATTTTTAAATATGATTACATTGATATTACATATTTACATAAATTGCTTCCTTGCATATGTAATTTGATATAATTCATATTAAATAAAAAATTACATTAAGAGTTACTCAGCAAATACAATTATAAAGTTGAAATGTTGACAACTTAAGATTTAAATTTAACTTAATTACTTAAGTCATTTTGAGCCCTCCTCATACACTGTTAAACCCTTAGCTGCTAACTGAAAGGTTGGCTATTCAAACCCACCCAGCAGCTCTTGGGGGAAAAAGACCAGTGATCTGCTCCCAGAAAAATTACAGCCTGTGAAACTCTGTGGGGCAGTTCTACTCTGTCACATAAGGTCACTATGAGTCAGAATTAACGTGACAGCATCCAAAAACAACCACCACCTTGCAATGAATATAAAGAGTAAGTTTTTTTTTCCACTTTTTATTTTTTTTTTGTGATTTTGGTGAAGATTTACAGAGCAAATTCACTTTCCATACAGCAGGTCACATACACTTTGTATCATGACATTGACCACAATTTACCCCCCTGCAACAGCTCCCCTGATACTTCTTCCCGATAGTTACCTCTTCCCTGTGTCCATCCCTCCATGCACTCCTGCCCTCTGAGCTGTCTCCATGTGCATAAACAGCCCTTGCTTCTTCCATGATTGTTCTCTCCAAGGAATGTATCTACCTCAGGTAAATGTTCAACTTATATGCCTGTCTTTTGTTTAGCTGGAAGCCACAGGTGTGGGTTCAATTCCAGACCTGAAGGGCAGCTAGGGGCCATAGTCTCAGTGGTTCCACCAGGCTATAAAGAGTAAGTTTTATATGTATTATTCCTATCTATAAAGTGGGAGCTCTAGTGGCATGGTGCCTAAGGCATTTGACTGCTAACCAGAAGGCTGGAGGTTCAAACTCACCAGTCACTCCTCAGAAGGAAGACTGGGCAATCTACTTCCATAGAGACCCAACCTCAGAAGCCCAACGAGGGGTCGCTATGAGTTGGGACCAACTCAACAGCAGTGAGTTTGGTTTTAGTTTAATGTTTAAAGCAGATATATACAGTGCATAATCAGCATAATCAGACATATAATAACCACTAAACCACTGCCATCAC
>NW_006921640.1:3076802-3078122 GCF_000298275.1 Orycteropus afer afer
GCATTTTATTGAAATACAATTTATGTACAGTGAAATACACAAAACTAAAGTGACATGGGTCAATGCATTTTTTTTTCACTGTTCCCTCCCCTCCCACCCCTAGCAACCAAAAAAGAAAGTTTCCTTCCATATAGAAACCTTTCCTTGACCCTCCACAACAATAAACTAATACTGTAATTGTCCTTCTGTGATTGACTTATTTCACTCAGCATAATGTCCTCCAAGTTCATCCATATTATGTGGTGTTTTGCAAACTCTACATTATTCTTTAGTGCATTCCATTGTGTGTATGTACCATAGTTTGGTCATCCACTCTTCTGCTGATGGGCATGTAGGTTTTTTCCATCTTTTTGCTATTGTAAATAGTACTGTGATCAAACATGATCATGCATGTATCTGTTCCTATCCTGGCTCTCACTTCTCTAGGATATATACCTAGTAATGGGATTGCTGGGTAAAATGGCATCTCCAATTCCAACTTTCTAAGGAATCACCATATTGCTTTCCACAGTGCTTGTGTAACTTCACAGTCACACAAGCAGTGTATGAGAGTCCCAATCTCTCCACATCCCCACCAGCATTTGTTATTTTCTATCTCATTGAACCTTGCCATCAGTGCTGGGGTGAGATGGTATATCTTGTTGGTTTGATTTACATCTCTCTGATGGCCATTGATTGTGAGCATAGCTGACCACCCTGAATATCCTCCTTGGTGAAGTGTTTATTCAGGTCTTCTGCCCATTTTTCAATTGGATTGTTAATTCCTTTGGTGTTGAGGCATTGGGGTTTTCCATCAATCTTAGAGATAAGTCCCTTGCCAGATATGTAATTATCAGCAAATACGAATTTGTTGCTGTCATTTTTGTATGTACTTTTTCATTGTCAATTTCTTTGTTCTACATAATTTTCTATGCTGAGCTCGTTTTGTTTATGAATCATGTTATCACTTCCTTCATTGCTATTGTTTTAGTATTTGCTGAATATTTATGCTGGTCCTCTTTTTTATTTTGATGTGAAGGTTTATCATTTTTCTTTGAGGCTACCCTGTGATTTATTGTTTTCTTCCCAAGTTTAGAACAGTCTGTTCTATCTTGTGGTTGTCTTGACTTCCCTACCATCTAGAAGTTCTGTAATGACACAGATTTTTTCTCTCTTTTCGGTTTGTAGTTGTCCTCATTTGTTGGTTGGTGTCTCTGTTTCCCTGTTTACAATCTTGTAGGCTTATTTACTTTGGATACTTCCATAGCTGGGTTGGTTTCTGGGTTATATCATCATGTGTGTTAATGGTCAGTTGTTGTTGGCTGTTGTTGCTTCTCTGTC
>NW_006921640.1:3078359-3105808 GCF_000298275.1 Orycteropus afer afer
GGAAGGAAGGTTGGGCATTCCTACTTCCGTAGTGATACTGCCTCAGAAACCCAAGGAGGGGTCGCTATGAGTCGGGGCTGACTCGATGGCAAATAACAACAACATCTTTCTCCAAAGGAGCAGCTGGTGGATTCAAACCACCAACATTTTGGTTAGCAGCCAAGTGCTTTAACCACTGCACCACCAGAGCTCCTTAGTTAATAGGAAAGGAGCAAACAAAAAACAAACCAGTTGCCCCCAAGTGGATACTAATTCATGATGACCCCTGTGTTTCAGCGTAGAACTGAGCATAGGGTGGGTTCAAACCACCAGCCTTTTGGTTAGTAGTCAAGTGCTTAACTATTTGTGCCATCCAGTGACTCCAGGGAAGGAGCACCAGGATGAATTCTAAATTTCATCCCCAAGATTGTGCTGGTGCTGGTTGCCAGCATTGGTGGTGCAAAGCTGGTTCATGAGACACACTTTGTTGGCTTGAGACTACTCCCCTTGAGCCACAGGTTGAGAAGTTCCTGGATGACTCAGAAAGCCAAGGATTACGTCTCAGGGAGAAGCTTTTGGCAGCTAGGGCAAACAGATCTGTGCCTGCAAGTTGTTCTTCAATAACAGGGAGTTGCCTTCATTTGCATTGGCTGATGGGAACTTCCTGAAGATGGTCCCCAACTCCCTGGAGGCCAGCACCTGTGCGGGGGACTGTAGGCACAGGGAGTGGAGGAGGAGAGGAATGAGGAGAAGAGGTGGAGGAAGTTGCCATGACAGCATCGGACAGCTCCAGAATCAGGGCAAAAAGGCATTTGGTTTGGATTACAGAGAGCTCTTCCACCCTCCTCCATGTACAGATGTCTCAGGTTCAAGGAGAGGAAGGGAGCTAAGCCACCTTTTAGAGTGGCTGGAGGGATTGGCGACAGTGAAGAGGGGCTGCTCTTTCTGGATGGGGGTGAGGAGGAGGACCCAGGTGCCACTGGTGCCCCCTGACAAACCAGTTGGGTTGCCCCCGCCTTGGCTCTGAGGAGGAGGAACCAAGTCAAGCCACAGCCTGGCCTGATTTACCTTTCTGAATACCTGAGTGCCTACCCTGGCTGGCCCAGGATGCAGGAAGCAGATGAAAGCCCTAGGCCCAGCCACTCCACTCCTAATCCTGTATCTCCAAATGCTGTTCCTGGCCTACCTTTATGTTCTGGGGAAGGTTCTGCTAAACTCACTCACCCTGAAGGGTCAGTGACTAATGTGTCTCCTTGAGTGACCTCTCTCAGAAGACCAGGTGCTTTCCTTGGGGAAGCAGAGAGCTCTCGCTGAGGTGCTTCCACTGCAGCGAGCCACGCCCTGCATAATATCAGACTCGCCCCACCACTCCCAGCAGAGAGACAGGTGCAATCATTATCCCCAGTTTACCCATGACAGATACTGAGGCTTAAAGAAATCAAGGGACTTGCTCAGGGTCACATAGCTGGTATGTGGCAAAGCCAGAATTCAAACCCCAGCTTCACTGTCAGAAAGCACCTTTCAGCCATCCAGCTCCAAGCACTTTGGAAACTATTTGTAGACCTTCAGTGGTGGATGCTGGAAAGGGCATCCAACTCTCTCAGTTACAGTTTTCCAAAGGATGCCCTGAAGTAAGTATTACATAGAAATGAGTGTTCTGTGTTTAAGATATATTGGTTTAAATAAAATTAAGCAAAGCCCTTGATATGAGAATGCACCCACCCTGAAAATTGCCTAAAAAGGTCAAGCATATGCAGTCTTTCTCAAATTTATTTATCAGGACCAAGGCACATTGTTTGAGAAATATTGATCTAGCCCAATTATTTCATCCTACACATGGGGAAACTGAGGCCCAGGGAAAGGAAAAGACTTGCCTAAGGGGCAGATGGGAGCTCTGGTAGTGTAGTACCTAAAGCACTTGACTGCTAACCAGAAGGCTGGTGGTTCAAACTCACCAGCCACTACTTCTGAGGCAGTATCACTATGGAAGATGGAGCAATCTACTTCCATAGTGATACTACCTCAGAAACCCAAGGAGGGGTCACTATGAGTTGGGTCTGACTTGACAGCACATAACAACAACAACAAGGGGCAGATGGGGTAATGTTAGAACCTAGACTGTGACTTCTGAACTCCTGTCCAGAGGTCCTGCCACCACCCCTCCAGATTGCATCAGGGACCTGGAGTTGGAGTTTCCCTCACCTGTTTGCAGATGGAGAAGAAACTGGTTTGTTTCTCACTATTGCCCTCCTGGCCCTCTTGCTTCTTGGTGTTAAATTGGTAGGTCTGAAATGTCTCATAAGGAATGCACTGGGGTGCTGCCTGCCCAAGGAAGGGATGATCCAGGGCAGGAGACATGGCCCTGGCTGCCACAGATCTGATTCTTCTCCTGGGACTTTGCTTTGGTGCTGCCCTGATGATCATTGGCCTGGAGACAGGCAGGAATCTGGGGTGAGATCCCCAAAAGCTCTCCTTTGCTTGAAAGCTCTTCCTATGTCTCCTCCTACCTGGCCCTGCATCTCTGGGCAGCTCGACTACCCCATCTACTGCAGAGTAAACACTCCTTTGAGAATACTGCCTTCTTGGAGGGTCCAGTGGTGTAACTGCCTGGTGAGCTGCATGGAGACAAAAATGAGTGATCTGGTTCAGCCTGAATGAGGACACCTTCCACCTGGGGAAGTCAGGATGGGAGGATGACCAGAAGCATCCTTCCAGACATCCTGACATTATCTGGGCTGCTTGTAATTGGACAAAGGATGACCAAACTGGCTGGCAATAAAACCCTCCTGCAGGCCTATATCTACATTAACAAGAACTTCCAGATCACCATATCTTGTCTGCCGTATGCTGTGATCTCAACCATAGTTCACAGTTATACAAGAGACCACCACTGTCAACACGGAGCCTAGGGCATCTCCTGGACTGATGAGTGCACTGATGCTAGGGACAGTGTTTCTCAGAGCTCAGTTGCTCTACAAGGAGACAATTGATGTTCTGTTAAGAGCACAGACTTGGAATTCAGACAGACTTGGGCTCAAATCTTTCTTCTGCTACTTAATCACATGGCGTAGTGCCTAAGGCATTTGACTGCTAACCAGAAGGCTGGTGGTTCAAACTCACCAGTCACTCCTTGGAAGGAAGGCTGGGCAATCTACTTCCGTAGTGATACTGCCTCAGAAACCCAAGGAGGGGTCGCTATGAGTTGGATGTGACTTGATGGCAGTGAGTTAGTTAATTGACTTAAGTTATCTTGCATTTCTGGGCATCATTGTTCTTATCTGTAAAATGGAGGCAATAAAAATATCTAACCCATATGAGATGAGATCATGTGTATACAGTGCCCAGCACATAGTGGTTATTTACCCTATGGGCTGAGTGGTAGCCTGGAATCAACCTGGATTTCTAGATGGTGAAGAATGACCCTAGTGATATGCATCCTAGAGACTGGGTTTCTTCAATCCAGTTCCTTCTTGGTCATTACCTGATAGTGATATTTAATTTTGGAGTCCATGAGTGATGCCAATGGTTAACACCTTCTGCTATTAACTGAAAAGTTGGAGGTTCTAGTCCACCCCAAGATACCTCAGAAGAAAGACCTGCCAATCTACTGCTGAAAAATCAGCCATTGAAGACACTATGAAGCACAATTCTACTTTGACATATATGGGGTTGCCTTGAGTTTGAGTTGACTCAATGGCAATGGTTGTTATTGTTGTGGTTAGGTCTGTTGAGTTGGCTCTGACCCATAGCAACCCTATGTACAACAGAACCGAACATCACCTGGTCCTGCACCATCCTTACTCATGCTTGAGTCTATTGTTGCAGCCACTGTCAGTCCATCTCATTGAGGGTCTTCTCCTTTTTTGCTGACCCTCTAACTTTACCAAATATGATATCCTTCTCTAGGGACTGGTAGCTTCTGACAAGACCAAAGTAACAAAAACCAAACCAAACTTACTGCCATTGAGTCGATTCTGACTTGTAGCAACCCCACTTCAATTTCTGAGTCAGTAAATCTTTATGGAAGTAGATTGCCCAGTCTTCCTTCAGTGGAGTGGCTGGTGGGTGAGATGAAATCTGGCCATTCTTGCTTCTAAATTACATTCTGGTTGTCCTTCTTCCAAGACGATGTGTTTGTTCTGGCAGTCCATGGTATTTTCAGTATTCATCAACAACACCACAATTCAAATGCATTAATTCTTCTGTGGTCTTCCTTATTCATTGTCTAGCTTTCACTTGCATATGAGATGATTGAAAATACCACGGCTTGGGTCAGGTGCACCTTAGTCTTCAAAGTGACATCATTGCTCTTAACACTTTAAAGAGGTCTTTTGTAGCAGATTTGCCCCCATGCAATATGTTGTCTGATTTTTTGACTGCTGCTTCCATGGACGTTGATTGTGGATCCAAGTAAAATGGAATCCCTGCAAAATTCAATCTTTTCTCCATTTATCATGATATTGTTTACTTGTTGTTTTCTTTATGTTAAGGTATAATGCATACTGAGGACTGCAGTCTTTGATCTACATCAGTAAGTGCTTCAAGTCTTCTTTACTTTCAGCAAGCAAAGTTGTGTCATCTGCATATCACAGGTTGGAGTCTTCCTCCAATCCTGATGACACATTCTTCTTCATATAATCAGCTTCTCAGATTATTTGCTCAGCATACAGATTGAATAATTATGGCAAAAGAATACAACACTGATGCACACCTTTCCCAATTTTAAACCATGCAGTATCCTCTTGTTCTGTTTGAATGACCGTCTCTTGGTCTACATACAGGTTCCACACGAGCACAATTAAGTGTTATGGAATTTCCAATTCTTCCCAATGTTATTCACAATTTGTTATGATCCACACAGTCAAATATCTTTGCATAGTCAAACCAGAGGTAAATCTTGCTTTCAGCCAAGATCCATCTGACATCAGCTATGATATCCCTCAGCCCATGCCTTCTTCCGAATCCAGCTTGAATGGCAATGGTTAGTTAGTTATATTTAACTTGGTGTCTCCTTGAAGACTAAGGTGTGCCCAACCCAAGCCATGGTATTTTCAGTTGCCTCGTATGCATGTGAGAGCTGGACAATGAATAAGGAAGACCAAAGAAGAGTTGATGCTTTTGAGTTGTAGTGTTGGGGAAGAATACTGAAAGTACCATGGACTGCTAAAAGAACTAACAAACAAATCTGTCCTGGAAGAAGTGCAGCCAGAATGCTCCTTGGAAGCCAGAATGACCAGACTTTGTCTCACCTACTTTGGTCATGTCATCAGAGGGGACCATTCTCTGGAGAAGAAATCATGCTTGGTAAAGTGGAGGGTCAATAAAAGAGGGGAAGGCATTCCACAAAATGAATTGATACAGTGGCTGCAACGACGGGCTCAGGTATAGCAGGGATCTTGAGGTTGGCATAGGGCTGGGCAGTGTTTTGTTCTGTTGTACATATGGTTGCTATGAGTCAGAGATGACTTGATGGCACCTAACAACAACAACAACAACAACTTGGTGTGAGGGTAGAGCATGGATTCTGAATGAGGAGTGAGTAGAGGCTCTTT
Source organism: Orycteropus afer afer (assembly GCF_000298275.1). Classification (NCBI taxonomy): domain Eukaryota; kingdom Metazoa; phylum Chordata; class Mammalia; order Tubulidentata; family Orycteropodidae; genus Orycteropus; species Orycteropus afer. Next base: position 3,083,891 of record NW_006921640.1, read on the forward strand.
CTTCCCTGGCCACACTAACACTGATAGGAAAGAAGGGCTTTAAGTCAGTGGGGTCCCTGGTTTGGGGTTACAGAGGGTAGGGGGAAAGGTTAAGCCTTCCAATAAGACTACTTACTGGGTACCTTCATGACACATGGCTTCCCCCAAAGTCTCTGGTGCACCCTTCTGTCCCAGCTATTGTAAGTTTCTCAGTGGTAGCCACATCTGGGGCACTGTGGGTGCCTCCTTGCCAAGCTTAGCAGCTGACCCAAGTTTGGTGAAGGAAGCCCTTGTCATTACCCTTTTGAGATTCAATGACCCACTAATTCCACTGTCTCAGGAATATGGCACTGTCCAGAGCTTGAGAGTCAACTACTTCATACTCACACCTTGACCACTGGGGTTTGTAGGCTCTGAGGCCAACCAGCTTATCTGGCTGACAGAGGAAGTACATGAAAGGTTAAAATCTAGGGGCCAGAGATCTGGATCTGGTCTGGAGGTAATGTGTATCATCATCTACCCACACACAGGTGCCATGTCCAGGTCAGAACACCCTCTCAGCTGGGCCTGTGCCATCTACCTCCTTGGAGACATCCTACAGAGGCCAGGAAGCCAAACTATTCTTGTGAGTAACTCCAGGTGACCGACTTAAGAATGCACCATCCAAGTGTTTTGTCTGATTCTCCCAAATGCTTGGCTCATCCTGTACACTAGCAGCCTCCTTCCATTCACCTAGTGTACACTCCTGGTCTTTGTGCCCTTCGGGTCTTCATCCACCCCCTGTACAGATTTTTCCAGTCAAGATGGAAGGTTGTGTGGCAGGGCTTTTGCTCTGCTATCAGAAAGAGCTGGGTTTAAATCCCGACTCCAGAGGTTTGACCTTGACAAGTTACTTCAGTCCTCAGTTCTTCCTTCATCATTAAAATAATGCCTATGATGTGTGGTTGCAGTGAAGATTATAGATATACGTGAAAATGCCAGTCTCATGCAAGCCCTTGCCTGAGCCTCCCTGTGCAGGATGAATGGCCTCTCACAGAAGGCGAGGGAAGGCATTTATGACACAATCTTGATTCCTGGCCTACTTGTACAGTTTCACCTGGTGAGCTATGACCTCACTCAGGGAGGTAACTCTGAAATGATAGTTACCCCCTTTGCCCCAAGAAATGCTCTCCCAAGATCTCTTTGGGCTTGTAGCCAACAGCTTCTGTGGAAACTCCCACCATCCATCAGCAAAGAAGTTGCACTCATGTAGACCCCTCCTCCTGATCTATGGGGTGTTGGATTCAGGCTGGGAAAGACAGTCCTTGGAGACCTGTCCTGGGCTTCTGAAGGCTGACACCCGCTCTCTGCAGGGGCTGGTCCTGGAATGCTGGAGGATTCCCAAGAGGTGAGTTGCTTGGAGGCCGACAGGGTAGACTCGAAGCATGACTGTGAGTGTCTTGGAAAGAACAGTTCATGCAGAGGAGCTTGAGCAAGTATTGCCTTTTCCAGCTCTGGGCTGTCAGGGTGGGTGGGGTGCCTACCTTCTCATCCTACAGATGCCTCGAAGACAGTTCCTAGAGAATCAGGAGTGGCTATGGGTGGAACTGCAGATTCCAGTGTCATCAAACAGTTCACCTAGGCACTCATCTAGCCTCTTTGTGCCTCTACTTACTGGTCACCAAGGCCCACTTCCTCCCAGCCCCAGGACTTGGAGGTCAGCCCAGCAGAAAATGGATTCTACCCCAAGTGTCTAGGTGATGCATCAGAAAGAGGCTGGGGACCAGTCAGACATGGATGATGAGAATAGGCAGAAGCCAGAAAGTGATTGAAATGATGGTGTAGGAAGGGAGGGCTCCACAAGTGAGCATATGATCATGGGCCACAGATGAGCATCTACCAATGCTCTCACTTCTCTGGCCTTCAGCACTCTGGTGAGTGAAGCCTGAGGCAGAGAAGGCTGCCTATACCCATAGGTCCCCACCCTAATACTCCAGCTGTGGATGTTTGCAAGTCAGTGATAGGAAGTGCAGGGCTTCCTGGGTATCCTAAATGTCAGCCTTCCCAAGGAGGGGGAGGAGACATCTGAGTTCCCAAGTTTCTTGGCTTCCTTCTCCTCTGCTGAGTCTCCCAGGGCCAAGATCCCAGCTGCCATTGAGTCAACTCTGCTTCATGGTAACCCCATGTGTGTCAGAGTAGAACTGTGCTCCACAGAATGTTCAATGGCTAATTTTTTGGAATTTTTTTTGGGGGGAATTAGATCTCCAATCCATTGTTTGGAAGCCCCACTGTGTGGACTCCAACCTCCAAGCTCCAACCTCCAACCTTTCGGTTAGCATCTGGACACCGTTTTGTTAACTGTTCGTACCATCTAGGGATGCCCAAGGCCTAGGTAAGTTTTGCAAAGTCTGCCATTTCCTATGATATCCTCCCACCAGGACAGCCAGAGTTGGAATATTTCTCCCCTCTGTGCCTCAGCTGGTGACTCCACCCTTGGTCCCAAGAAGACAGCAGGGTGTGTGATCTTGCCCAGGGCTTCCCGGAGGCTGGCCAAAGAGATGCCAACAAATGAGTGCCTCTCTCTGTCCTATGTTTGAGACCAGAAGGTACTGGTGAGCCATATGCCAGGACAAAATCAGCTTTTCTTTTGAACAAAGAGCTACCCTTTCTGTCCCTCCACTGAGGCCTGATTGAGCCAAGAGATAAGCTGAGCTGGCAGCTGTCCTGGCTGAACATTGAGTCACTGTTGTGCAAACATAACCCTCCTTAAATTCTGTCTGCCAACTTTGTTATCTAGTATGCAAACAACACTCAAAAAAAAAAAAAAAAAAGAAAAGAAAGAAAGAAAAAGAAATTCCCTGGAGAAGCTACCTTCCAAGAAGAATGACAAACCAGTGTGGATTTTAGCCAAATCAGAAACTCAAATATTGAATGTGCTTTGCCTGGCCAGTGGGACCCAGCTATCTGCATCCTGCACTGGACAACCTGTTGATAGGTGGATCATATGCCTGGAGGAGGGACAGAACCAAAAACCAAACCAAACTCACTGCCATGGAGTCGATTCTGACTCATAGTGACCCTCATTGGGCTTCTGAAGCTGTAAATAATTACGGAAGTAGATCACCCCATCTTCCTTCCACAGAGTGGCTGGTGGTGGTTAGCAGTCAAATGCCTAATCCACTATGCCACCAGACAGGGCAGGCATGAAATGGGAAGGACTAGAATTCATCTTCCCCAGTTCTTCATGGCCCTTATCACCTGGGTCCTCTAACAAGGGCAGTGGACAGTGTGGCCTTCTCCCTCATGCAGGTGAGCAGCAGTGCTTCCTCCTCACAGATGTGTCCAAAGGCAGGACACATATGCTGGAAATCTGGATCAGAAGCCAGGCTACAGGGGCTAGATCTCCATTTTGCTGTCTCCTAATTTGAAAACCCATCTGCATTCCTGTCTTGTAGGATGAAGGGAAAACAGGAAGTGTTTCAGACAGTGAATTCCCAGAGGGTCAGGACCTGATTCCTTCTTGCCCTGGACCACAAGCATCTGCTCTTCACCTCGTCTTACCTCCATAAGTGTTGGACACAGGGTAGCTAACACTTATTGCGAATTTACTATGTACCAGTCACTATACTACACATTCTACCTGCCCTATCTCAATTAATCCCTACAACTGCCCTATGAGTTGGAACTATTATCAATACCATTTCACTGAGAAGGGAACTGAGGTATGGAGAGGTAAATGAATATTTTTGAGGTTATGTAATAGTAAGTGATGAAGGTGAGATTTAAACCCAGATCCTTTGACCACAGAGTTGATGCTTAATCACTCTGCTATGCTGTCTCTAACATGAACTTGGCATGCCACTGTCAATGAGATAGTACACTGGTACATGTCTAGGGTCCTAACCTCCTGCCATGTATCCTAAAAATATCTATCTCCACAGACATCAAAATCTTTCATTCATTTCTTCATTCAATATCTACTGTGTGCTAGTGGCATGGGTGAGCTCTGGGGAGTAATAAAAGCACAGAAATTAACAAGCCATAAACCTCTTTTCCAGGAGTTCAAGTGTCCCCATGGTCTGGCCTTCCTTGATGTTCAATTGTAGTTTTTCTTCTGAGGAATTTAGATCTGATTAGAGCTGGTCCCTGCACATTTGTGGACAGGAAGATGGCTTAATGGAAACAAGGTTTGGAGCCTTGTCTTGCAGCCATATGCAAGGACAGTGGGCATGAAGTCAGGTGCCTAGGGAGGATGAAGTTGCAGAAATCCAGGTATGAAGTGACAAGGGCCATGGGCAGGGGTGGTTATGGCCAGGAGAGAGTGGACTGGATCTGAGTGGCCTGGCTCTGGAAGGTCCCAGACTCTGGGAGGGCAATGTCTGAGCACCTGGAGGGTGAAGGAGTAAGGAAAATTGTTCAGAGTGTGTGTGAGAAGGTCCTAGGCACAGGTTCAGGCACAGGGAGCATCACAGAGGAAGATAAATTGCAGGTAAATGGAGTGGGACTGGAGAGGAGAGAGGTTACCCTTAGGCGCAGATTTGGAGCCATTTGCCAGCAGATGGAAGATTATATAAGATGCCCCTTTGCTCAGCTAGATACTGATTGACTCAGTTGGCTCCTCTGGCATTTGGGTCTCAGGGCCTAGTACTTTGTCAGGAGGTTAGTTTACCCAGAGCTGGTTAGAGTAGAAGGGACAAAATTTGGTACAAGACAATTCCTGAGAGATTACAGTCCAAACCTGGGCAAGACACTTTAGGGGTCACCATATGGGTAAAGAAAGAGAAGATCAAGATGAGGACTGGAGTTGGGCACAACCAGAGCAGAATCAACTAAGCAAACCAGGGGACCCCAGGGAACAAAGCCAGGAGTTATCTATGACCAGTGCTGGAAGACTACTTCCTGCTGCAGGTGTATGGGCAGTTTAGGCAAACTACTTGAAGTTCTAGTTGGACAGCTGGTTTGAGTAGACAGCTGAAGCCACAGAAGTGCCAGAGACCCCTGCAGAGTGAGCATAATAATAATGGCCAGCTCCATTGCATGTTTACTAGGCTTACTCTATACCAGTCACTGTCTTAAATGCTTTAGGTAAATTAACTCATTCAAGCCCCACAACAACCCTATGAGGTAAAGGCCATTACAGTCCTCATTTTGAAGATGAGTGATCTGAAGCACAGAGAGGTTGAGAGAATTGCCCATGGTCACACAGTCAGGAAATGGCAGGACCAGGATTCAAACCCAGACAATCTGGCTCCAGCAATGTTGAACCCCAGCCTGAGACTGGAGTTGATGGTAGAGATAGTTTCAGAGTGAAGAGGAGAATTACCTGAGAGGAAGGCGACATCAGCTGAAATTCTAGCCTATGCTTTTGGCTACTGCTGAGCTTGCACTTGCTTTTTAGCCCGTCCTGTACCAGGTTTCTGAGAAGCAGTGTAGAAATGGCTGCTAATGAGGACTACCACCTGAGCCAGCCTCACAGTCTTCAGAAACAGCAGACACCTTCTTGAAAGGCTCCATGGTGGGGTCCAGCTGTGCAGGATTCACTTTCCAGGGCCTGGGTTCTCATGTGGCCTTGCCATTGCCATGGTTAACTTTATGTATCAACTTGGCTAGGCCATGGTAGCCAGTTGTTCAGTCAAACACAGATGTTGTGGCACAACATGATAAACAAAATGAATAGAATAATGAAAAGGCAAATAATGTCTTAAATATATATTTACCATGAAAAAAAGAAAATTACCAGTTAAAGAAAAATATCTCTAATGGAGATGTTGCTGTGAAGGTATTTTGTAGATGATTAATATTTACAATCAGTTGCCTTTAAATAAAGGAGATTTGTCTGTGATAACATTGGTGGAAGACCTTAAGAATGAAAGCTTTAAGAGGTGTCCCTGAAGAAATTCTGCCTCAAGACTATAACATAGAAATCCTGCCTGAGTTTCCAGCCTGCTGATCTGTTCTACAGATTTTGAAAGGCTTACCAGACCCTACAATCATGTGAGTCAATTCCTTAAAACCTGTCTTTATCTGTCTGTCTGTCTGTATGTCTATCTATCTATCTGACCCCCACCTACTTATCAACTATCTATCTATCTGTCAGTCTGTCTATCTATTTACGTATCTATCTATCTAATGGCTTGCAATCTCTGGACAACCCTGACTGATACAATCACCAACAGGTGCTTCTGTGCAACTCACTGTCTGCTCTCTTCAAAACCTATGACCTGGGCATTGCTCTCAGAAATCAGCTCTTATCTAAGAGTCAGTACCCAGGAGAGGAGCATGAGGGGTTTCATCTGCTGCCTTTCTCACATCCCCATGGCCTGGACAAATAGTTTGCTTTTGCCTTCTTGGCCTACCTCTAGCTGAAGTGCCAGGCCCTTTCTCCTGGCCCATGTCATGCCCTGCTCCTGCAATGCAGGGCTAATGTAGGGGCACTGTTTACATCTGAGGAGAAAGGGCCAAAGACTGTCTCCACTGCAGGTGCCACGTCCTCATAGAAGGAACTGCTGTGACTCCTTACTTTCAAAGGGCTGATCTGCACTATTTGTTGACATGAACCACCTCAGTCATACCCTATTACACCGGGATTTTGACTCAGATCAAGCTCTCTCCAGTCTCCATGTCTTTGCTTCTGTGCTTAGAAAAATAATAGCTACCACTTACTGAGCACTTGCTGTGTACCAGGTACCGGTACACTTTACATGTAGAACCTTATTTAAACCTTATAATAATTCTAGGAAGAAGTTACTTTTGCTTTTTTTTCTTGGTGGTGCAAATGGTTAATGTGCTCAACTGCTAACTGAAAAGTTGGCTTGAGTCCACCCAGAGGTGACTTGGAAGAAAAATCTGGTGATCTACTTCTGAAAAACCAACCATTGAAAACTATGGAGTACAGTTCTACTCTGACACACATGGGGTCATCATGAGTCAGAATCCACTATGACAACTGGTTTAAATGTGTATTCAGAGGGTCAGAGGTTGTGTGACTTGCCTAAGCTCACATAGACAGTAAGAGGCAGAACTAGGATTTGAGTCTCTCTCCTTGGCCCTGGGCCTCCTAATGGGTTCTGTTTCCAGAGAGTTGAATTTCAAACATGGGGAACCCATCCAAGAGTTCATTCCTACTCAATGTTTGTACCAACCAGCTTCACAAACTTCTGTAGAGACACAGCCTTGGAAACCCAAGGAATGGTCACTATGAGTTGGAATTGACTCAACAGCAGAGAGTTTTTTTTTTTTTTGATAAATGTGAGAAGGAGCTCTGGAGGTACAGTCCCCAAGGCATTTAATTGCTAACCAGAAGGTTGGCGGTTCAAATCCACCAGCTACTCTGAAGGTGGAAACCCAATGGGGGTAACTATGAGTCTGTATCGACTTGATGGCAATGAGTTTGGTTTGGTTTTTATAAAGGTGAGAAGAAGGGCTTATAACCTGGGAAGCCCAAGAAAAAGATTTAAAAGATTTTAGGAGGAAGAAAAGATGGGCCAACATTAACAAGATGGAATTAATGGGGAAGACTGAAAAGTCCTGTATGCACATTTGAAATCACCATTGCACAAGGACAGGATGGGAAAAATGGTTAGGGGTTTTAGTGGGTCATCAGTGCAGTAAAAGTCAATGTAACCTTGATGCTAATAAAGTAAATATACCCATCAAACAGACAAAAACAAACTCATTGCTATCAAGTCAGATCTGACTCATAGATAAGTCAGATCTGACTCCTTGGGTTTCTGAGGCAGTATCTCTATGGAAGTAGATTGCCCGATCTTCCTTCCAAGGAATGGCTGGTGGATTTGAACCACCAGCCTTCTGGTGAGCAGTCAAATACCTTTGACACTATGCCACCAGAGCAAATCATCATGACTAGAACAAGGAAGGAGATAAAACCACTGATTACTTCACTAATCAAACTACACTGTATTTAGGTCTCAATATCCTATTTCAAGAAAGATATTGACAAACACAAGTATGCCCAGAGGAAGGCAGCAAGAAAAAGGGCAGAGGTGGGGAGGTAAGGTGGAAGATTCTATGAAAACTATGCCATATTAAGAATGAGAAAAGACATTGGAGATGTCTAGTTTAAATATGAAGTCATAAAATTATAGACATTAAAAACCTGCAGGGCTAGAATTCTGTTTCTATAGGATAAGCTTTGGACATATAAGTAGGAGGTGAAGAAGGCAGAGATAGGCTAGGTGTAAGGAAGAATTTTCTAATAATTCATTCTTAACAAAGGAGTGAGCTCCTGACACTTCAAGGGTACAAACAGAGGTTGCATGAACCCTTGTTGGTGTGTTAAGAGGCTCCTTAATAAACCATAAGAAATCCAAAAAATCCATTGCCTTAAAGTTGACTCTGACTCATAGCAACCCCAGAGGGCAGAGTAGAGCCCTATAGGGTTTCAAAGTCTGCAGTATTTACAGAAGCAGGCTGCCACATATTTCTCCTGCAGCATGGCTTGTGTTTCTGACTGTTGACATTTTGGTTAGCAGCTGAGTGCTTAAACAACTGCACCACTAGGAGTCCTTTTCTCCTTGAAATAGGAGGAATTAACATTTTCAGACCACTAAGTCTCCTCCCAACTCTAAGGTTTTAGAAGTCAAGAGATGTAGATGTGCTGTCTTGGCAAGATAATGCTTGTAACCAGCAAGGCTGAAATCTTGGGTGCAATAATTGCCTTCCTTTTAGTTTGAGTTTGTATCATCATGACTGTTTTTCAAGGGCTCAGCTTGTGGAAGACTCTGATGGAAACTTGAAAGAGCCTGAGTTCCCACCTGCTTGGAGCTAACATTCTTATTCCCGCTTGTCAGTGTTTGTTCTGGCTACAAGCCACTTTAGAGCTCAAACTACAGGGTTTAACTTTGGTACCCGGATATTGCTGTGAGCAGCGGAAAGGAATGACACAGAGGGATGCCAGGAAGGCCCCGGGTGGAGCTGAGGGGGTGGCAGGGGTGGAATGAAATTCCCCGAGGATCTCTGAGATCGATTCATGAGTAATGCCATGTCTTGCTGAAGTCTTCAGACTGGGATCACTTAGGTAGGCAAGCTGGACTGGATGAGAGAAGTGGGAGGGGACAAGGGAAGCCCAAGAAATAAAAATAAGGCTGGATCCAAGTGTACATAGGACATGCATTGGGAACACTGCATGGTTTTAAGGAGGAATGATGCAATTCTGCTTGTGATTTGGAAACTCACTGTGCAATTTAGTGAATAAGCTGCAGAAGAACAAGATTTGAAAGCAGTGAACCACTCAAGAGATGGCTGGCAAATGTGGTGGCTGCGGAAGTGGTGAGAAGTGGTAAGATTAGGAAAGGATTTTGGACATCTTTCTGGCAGAACTAGTTGATGAACTCTTGGTAAATCAGCTCTAGGGGGATTGTGCAGCCTGGAGATCATGACAGGCCAGAGGAAGACCTGAAATGTATCATACATTTTTAATCTTTATAACTACATAGATAGTTAGATATAGATATAGATATAGATATACTTGGGAGCTCTGGTAGCTTAGTGCCTAAGGCACTTGGCTGCTAACCAGAAGGCTGGTGGTTCAAACCCACCAGCCACTCCCTGGAAGGAAGATGGGGCAATTTACTTCCATAGTGATACTGCCTCAGAAACCCAAAGAGGGGTTGCTATGAGTAGGGTCTGACTCGATGGCACATAACAACAACAACATAGATATGCTCATATATATACACATACATATATACATACATATACACACACATATATATATAAAATCTTAAAATAATTTCAAAATAAAAGAAATTAAATATAGAAAAGTTACAAAAATAGCGCAAAGAAATTTGTTCCTAATCTACTTAAGATAAAGTTGTCAACATGATGCTCCAGTCATCCCAAGATAATTTAGTGGGTATTTACTAAAACAAGAACATCCAGAACCACAAAGACTTTCAGAGACACAACTATCAAAATAAGGAGATTAACCTTGATATGTTAGAAACCAAAACTAAACCAGTTGCTATCAAGTCAATTTCAACTCATGGTAACCCCATGTGTTACAGAATAGAGTTTTCTTGTTTGTAATCTCTACAGAAGCAGATCTCCAGACCTTTCTTTCATGGTATTTCAGGGTAGGTTTGAACTGCCTACCATTAGGTTAGTAATCAACTGCAAACTGTGCCACCTGGGGACCCTTTGATATATATCTACTGTCTGATCCTCAGACCTTATTTTAGTTTCACCAATTGCCCTTTATAACAAAAGAATCCAAGGTCAGATCACACATCACATTTAGTCTTTAGTTGCCTTGCTTGTTTAGTCTGTTTTAGTTTGGAACAGTTCCTCAGTTCTTCCTTGGTTTCTATAACTTTAATATTTTTGAAGACTGTAAGAGAGTGATTTTGTACAAAATTCCTCATTTGATGTTTCCTCATGATTAGATTCAGGTCATGTGTCTTTGTTAGAAGTGTCACAGAAGAGAAACTGTGTTCCTCTCATTGCATCCTCCTGGGTGGTACATGATGATTACCAGTCTGTCTTACTCCTGATGATGTTCATTCAGATCATTTGATTAAGGTGGTATCTGCCAGCCTTCTTCACTGTAAGGTTAGCCTTTTCCTTTTTGGAATTAATAAGTGTGTTGGAGAGGCTCTTTGAAAGTATGTAAATATCCCATCCCTCATCAAGCATCCCCCCACTACTTTTAGAATCTGTTGATGTTTCTTGGCTGAGTTAATTATTACCAGGATGGTTTCCACAGACAGGCTGTTTGATGAATGAATCTAGCTTTCACAGCCCAAAAGATGGAGAAATATGACCACTTTTCTTCATTTCATGGGACTGCAGGGGAGAGACACTCATGCCTCTTCCCTTGAGAACCCACCACAAGGCAGAGGATGGGAGAGACGCTCTCTATAAACTCCCGTCACTCCTCCTGTTCATATATTAGCAAGCTAGTACCTGTACAGGCTCCCCTGAGACATCAGCAGAGCAAAACCTGATAACAGGAAAATGCGCAATCTTTCAAGAGTGCAATGAGGAGTCAGTGAAAGGATTTAGGCAGCGGAGTGACATGCTTGATTTACGTTGAGTGAAAAAACAAAACAAAACAAAACACAAACACTGTTGTGTTGTGCTGCTGCTGTGTGAGCAGCCTGGAGTGGTTCAAGATTTATAGCTAGGGAGACTAGTGAGGAGACAGGATTGCGCCACTATCCAGAAAGCTTTGACAAGGACATGGTTTACAAGCATGCAAGGAACTAAATACCAGGGAAAGGAGGGGCCTGGCTGCTCAGAAGTTTCCTGGGGTTGTGGACCACATCAGGGCCAACCCTGCATGCACCTTACCTTTGGCTTCCTGGAGAAGCTCCTCTGTGAACTTGGCCACTTGGGGCACTTTGACCCATGGAAAGCCTTTGCCCACTGCAAAGATGATACTTTCGTAGAGGATGTCTAGTAGGATGCTTCTGCGGAAGTCTCTCACTTCGTCAAACTCTTCCCAGTTCAGCAGTGCCTGCAGGTATTTGCGACCTTCCGGTTTCTACAGAGCATGAGATAAGGAGGTGGTGGGATTAGAGAGTCAGGATGCCATTCTTACTGAGCAGAATGCTCTATGGGGCTCCCTAGAAGCTTTTCAGAGCCCAGAAGAGTGAGCAGAAATGTGGATTTACCTAGCAAGCATTATGCTTTGATTTCTTCCTTCCCCTTTCTGGGGACTCGCTGCTCTTCTTTCTAGCACTGCCTCTTCCAATGAGAGTTTTCTTCCACTAAAGTGTTGTATACTTTAGGCCTCAAGTTCTAAATTATGGTCCCTCCTCCTTCTTCACTGTCAAAATTTAGTTACCCTAAAAGCCTACTCTGCCCATAAGGTGGTGATATAATAATGAAATTTGTACTAAAGTGTACATGACTGAGAAGAAGCTTGGTGGGGCAATATTTTGGCAGAAGAAATGTATTTTTCTTGGTGAAAATTCATCTACTCTAGCAGGTAAGGAAGGAAAGACCTTTTATCCTATTTATAGGTAGGAACTTATTTTACTTGAGGGTTTGGCTAATCTTTCTAGAAATGTTCTTATAGGTCCCTAACAGATATAGAAGAATCAAATGCCACTTAAAGGAGAGGTAATAAAAGGTGATGTGAAGCAGAGACCCACCACACACAGAGTGTGGTTGGTGCTGTTCTTAGAACAGGGAGGCTATGTCTGGGAGTGCCCTGGGGGTACCAATGGCAGACTTGGTGATAGAGGGATGCCCTGGGTCTTGTCCTCAGCCCCCAGGGATTCCTCTTCCACCACCACCACCACTACCACTACTCTTCTGCCTGACGCAGGTAGTCCTTCCCTGTTGCCCTCACAGATTCCCACTTGGGGCCTCACATTGAAGTGGAGGTGACAGCTGGTTGCAAGATTTAAAGAAGATTCATGAAATCACATACATGTCCCAGGGTGGGGAGGAAGGCTCCAGCCAAGGGGGCAGCACATGGCTGTGGGGCAGATGCCGACATGTACATACAGTTCATACATGATCCTCTTACCTGAAGTCCACAGCAGTGCCTTGAAACCTTTTTGGACAGACTTATCTTTGGAAGGAGCTTGTGGAGAAGTCTAGGAGCCCCACAGGCTAGATTCTCCTGTGCCTCCCTGGCTTCCGTGACTCCACATGCCTTCCTTGTTCACCACTTTTGGGTTGAGAATTGGGTCTGAGAAACTGATGAATCTGCTCCCCTCCTAACCCCTATGGTGGCTTGCCTGTTGCTAAAATACTGGAAGCTATGCCATTGGTATTTCAAGTACCTGCAGAGTCATCCATGGTGGACAAGTTACACAGAAGCTTCCAGACTAAGATAGGAAGAAAGGCCTATACAGTTCTGCAAATTAGCAAATCAATACACTGTAGGTCAGAACAGAACATTGTCTGATACAGTGCTGGAAGATGAGCCACCTAGGTTGGAAGCCATTCAGAATTCACAGTGGCTGCAACAAGGGACTGTTGTTGTTGTTGTTATGTGCCGTCGAGTTGACCCTGACTCATAGTGACCCCTCCTTGGGTTTCCGAGGCAGTATCACTACGGAAGTAGGATTGCCCAACCTTCCTTCCGAGGAGTGGCTGGTGGGTTTGAACCGCCAGCCTTCTGGTTAGCAGTCAAGTGCTTTTAGCCACTATGCTACCAGAGGGCATACCAATGGTCTTGAGGATGTCTCAGGACTGGGCAAGATTTCTTTCTGTTGTACTTGGAGTTACCAAAACTCAAACACAACTAAGAACTAATATCAATAACCATACCCCAAAGCAACAGAAGGGATCTTACTCCCAAACACACACACACTCTACACACATTAGCATACAATTTGAGAGGATTTAAAGGGCCTATAGCTTCCCAGTGAAAATGTAGTTTCTGGAAGGGAGGCTATAAAACTGCCCCAGAGTGTCTATCTGGCTCTTCTTCCTTGTGGAGGCCTGCAGAAGGCCTCCTGTAAGGCTACTCCTTCCCTGAAGGCAGGTGCTGCTACCTTAAGGACTGTCATTATACCAACCAATCCACTGCCATTAAGTCAATTCTGATTCATAGTGAACCTATAGGACAGAATAGAATTTCCCTATAGGGTTTCCAAGGCTGTAAATCTTGTCTGCTATTGAAGCAGACTGCCTCATCTTTCTCCTGTGGGGCAGCTGGTGGGTTCCAGTCATTGACCCTTTGGTTAGCAGCTGGATGTCTATAAGCTCTAGGGGCTGGTGAGTCTTGGGCCTCCAGTTCTAGCTGGCAAATACATGCTGAGATTTGTATGAGTCCTATCTTCCCTTTTCCTCATCCTTTTTCCTTATATTTCCTGGAAGCCCCTGGTGCCCACTGGTTGTTTGAGAGGCAAGTTCTGTTTGCTCGTGCCTCACCAGTTGTAAGTCAGAACTCAGACAACTGGGAGCCCGAAGAAAACCCAGAGACACTGACTAAGGGTGAGCCTTGTTGTCCTTGTGCTGCCTACACCTGCCTATATGAGTGCTGAGAACCAGGTGGTTGTCCAATATGTTCTCTAAAGAGTCACTGGCATGAAACCACTTCTAGCACACACACATCACTATTAGAACAATCTGAGCAAACTTTTAGAAGCTACTTTTTCTCTTCACCTGAAGTCGGAAGACTTCTTTCACTCCCTCAGGTGTTAAGAGTGCCATGGCCTCAGGATCTGGTTGCTAGGAGACCTGGTCAGGACTGATTCAGGGTTTCTGGAACCCTTGGGCTGGCATGCCACCTTTATTAGGTCATGAAGGCCTGCTTCCTGATGGTGTGGTTCCTTTTAGGCTCTGTTCCTCAGCTGGCTCCCTCCTGTCTCACAGGAAGAAGAAGTCCCCTCCTGTAAAGTGGGCTCTGGATCTCTTCTCCTTACACCTCCTCAGGAATCTTAATTCTTTCCCTCTTATCTTCAACATCTCTTTCACAACCTGTTCTCTTTCATGAAATGAATATTCTTAGTTTTTTCTATAAACACACACTTAATAGAGTTTTTCCTCATCCTACATATCCACCTAATTCAAGCCCCATTCCTCTTCTCCTTCCACACTCAAGGGTTTGACATTTTCTGTCTCAACTTCCTCACTGACTTCTTATCCCATCAGGACAGCTTCCACCTCATTTATTCACTGCAATGATTGGTCAAAGCACCCATGACTTCCTGTTTCCAGCATCCTGACTTTGTTCTGTGGTGCAGAAAACAGCTCCACAGAAGTGCTCCAAGTGCAGTACCCAGTGACCCATATGCTGAGATTTGTATGAGTCTGATCTCCCCTTCTCCTGGTCCTTTCTTCTTATTTCCTGGAAGCCCCTGCTGCCCACTGGTTGTCTGAGAGGCAAGTTCTGTTTACTCGTGCCTCACCACTTGTAAGTCAGAACTCAGACAACTTCAGGTGCCTGAAGAAAACCCAGAGATGCTGACGAGGGGTTGTGGGGTGAGCCTTGTGGTCCTTGTGCTGCCTATACCTGGCACTGGTGGACAATGTGCCCAGGCTGCCTCAGTTCTTCTAATTTAAGCTCCGTCAGTAATTTTAAACCAAAATTGGCCAGGAATGAGAAAGCACAGATTATAGCATTTTGCCAAGCAGGACTGGGTTGGGTAAGATTCCAATGTCTGTCACCTTAACAACCTGGATCCACCATTCTCCTTCCACCACTACTGACTTTGTCACAGGCCTTTCCAGGGTCCATTTTTCTTCTGTTCATGGTGATAATATTTCAGATCCCTGGTTGACCTTTCCTGCCTCTAGGAAATTCCTTTATTGGGATCACTTTATCCACTGGGCAGAAAGGGATGGGGAGGGGATGTCTCAGTTCCTTCCCTCCCATGAGGCCCTTGGGTTCCTCATGCAAACTTACCTATTCCCCCCAGCAACTTTCAAACTCTTATTTATCTCACGGAGAGAATGAGCATATAGTGTCGCCCCTTTGCAACATGCAGTTGCTAAGTCACAAATCCCTTTCAATGCTTGTGATACTTAACCAATGGCACTGTTGAACATTTGTTTACTTCTTGGCTTCTCATAAGTCACACTTTCCTGAAGGATCTTCTGTCTTTTTTCATTCCTTCTGTGTCTTTCCCTTAACCTTTGGTGAGCTCCAGGGTTGTATCTTTATCCTTTTCTCTTCCTAAGCCACATAATCTTCTTTTCTTAATGGTTACTTGATTTTTTAAAAAATATTTTATTGTGATTTGGGTGAAAATTTACAGAGCAGATTCATTTTCCATACAGCAGTGCATACACATTTTGTTTCATGATATTAACTATAATTCCCCACAATGTAACAACTCTTCCCACTTCCCCCTGTAGTTACCTCTTCCCTGTGTCATTCCCTTGCATGCACTCTTACCCCCCCTTCCCTCCAGCTATCTTCCAGTGCAAACACTGCTCTTCTATTCTCCTATGCTTCAAGGAGTGTATCTACCTACAGTAAATGTTCACCTCATATGCCTACTATTGTTTGGCTGGAAGCCACAGAAGTGAGTTCAGATCCAGACTTGAAGGGTAACTAGGGGCCATTGTCTTGAGGGTCTCACTAGGCTCTATCAGACCAGCAAATCTGGCCTTTTTTTTTTAATTATTTTGAGTTTTGTTCCACATTGTTCTCCCACTCTAACCAGGATCTCCTTCACCGAACCCCCTCCAAGTGGTTGACAGTGGTAGGTGGGCACCATCTAGTTCTAGTCTCATGGCCATATAGACTGAGGATTACATGATCTACTAGTCCCTTGGACTAATTGTTCCCATGTGTCTTTGCATTTCTTCATTCTTATTTCTAAGCCACATATTTTTGAGTGATTTCACCTGCTCACTTATCTTCAATATTCACTAATAGTAAATGATCCCTAAATTCATATAATAGAGGTTGACACCCTTTGCTCTCCCTAGATTGGAAAGTACTGACATGCCAAGTCTCCCCCAAACCTAAAAGAAAAAAAAAAGATGATAGAGGAAATATGCTACCTTGTAAATTTCCAGGGGTTTCTGGAGCTTTTGAGTTTTTGGGGTGTGTTGTTTAAGCCATGGCCAGAAGGAATGTCTCCAGTTATAGGCTCACAAAACAGGGGCAGTCCCTGACTGCAGTATGGGAACACGTCTTATAGGCCAGCTACTGTGCCTGAACATTCAAATGATACCCTTTATTCAAGTTATTTCCCAACTATGCTGTCCCAAGTACTCCCTAGGACACAGATGGATTCTAGAACTGGAACTGATATGGGGTTCAACAACCCAGACCTAGATCCCCTTCTCATCTCCTTTCTTATTCCTTTGAATTTTCTCCCAGCATCACTATCAGTCACAACTCTTTTAGTTGCAAGTATCAGAAACTCAAACTGGCATAAGACAAAATGAGAATTTACTGTCTCAGATAAGTAAAATGTCTAGGGATGTGCTGAAGGAGAGGCTGGATCCAGTAGTGCTCAGTGTGATCAGGACTTCCCTTCCACCTCTCAGCTCTGCTGGCATGGTCTGTATTCATTTTCAGGCTCTCCCATCAGGGTGGCAAGTTGGCCATCAGATTTCTGTTTCCCAGTAGTTCTATTATAAATCATGGATTGGGTCTCACTATACCACCTGCACCATTTATTATTCCTAAATCAAGCACTGTGACCAAAGGAATGAATAAAGTCTTGGTGAGGTTGGAATTATATGTCCATCTCCAGAACCAGGAAGGAGGTAGTAGCAGCCCCACCAAAAACACATGGACTAAGAGGGGACATGGGGCAGTTCACCAAAAGAAAGTCAACATGCTATTACTAGATAAAGGGGGAATGATAACGGACACTTCAAGCCAACAGATGTCCATGTTGTCTCAGGGACTCCATAGTCCCATAATACACTCCCCAAACTCAAAAAAACTCACTCTGCTTCTTTTCTCCTCTAAAAGAGCTTAATGATCTGTCAGGAAGTTTTCAGTGATTCATTAATATCTAGACCCTCAAAAAACATAAAAGTGCCTATTAAACTTCCCTAGGAAGAAAGACGATGCCTTCTATTCTTTCCTGATGAGTCATTCCCCTCCCTCTTCATCCTCTCCAAGGGCTGACAAGGGAATTTCTTTATGCAGAGGAAAACCCACAGTGAAATTGCCAGTAGGTCATTCTGCTATTTAAGTCTTTGGTGTGATGGCTTTCTCAGTATACATTTGCAGTCCAGGTGTCTTTTTAGAAGCCCAAGCCCACGTATCCAATTCCTACTGCTTATCTTCATCTTGGGAGCTCTGGTAGCATAGTGCCTAAGGCATTTGACTGATAACCAGAAGGCTGGCAGTTCAAACCCATCAGCCACTCCTCAGAAGGAAGATTTGGGCAATCTACAATCTACTGCTGTAGTGATACCACCTCAGAAACCCAAGGAGGGGTTGCTATGAGTTAGATCTGACTTGATGAGAGTGTTTTATTTAATTTATTTTTTTGTTTCATCTTCGTCTTGGCCACAAAAACTCAACTCATCCAAAAAGGAGCTAATCACCTTCTCTTCCTTCCATAATCCCCATCTAGTGCCTTTGGGTCCATTCTGAGTCATGGTGAACCTATGTGTGTCAGAGTAGTACTATGTTCCATATGGTTTTCAATGGTTGATTTTTTTTTTTTCTTTTAGAAGTAGATTGCCAGGCTTTTCTTCCTAGGAGAATATGGGTTGACTGGTTAGCAGTCAAGTGTGTTGACCTTTTCTTTACACTCCATCTAGTAAACTCCATCTATGAGCCAGAAACTTAGGACTAGTTTTTGGTTCCTCTCTTTTTCTTACTTCACATTCAGTCAGTTCTACTGAGTAAGCCTCCTAAATAGTTCTCAAACAACTATTTCCTTTTTCATCCCATAATCATGCTCTTAGCTTAAGCCCTTATCATTTCTCACCTAAACAACTTTAACATCCTTTTAAGTTATTTGTCTACCTCCTTTCCATTCTCACTACTCCCACCAGACAGATCTTTCTAAAGTGCAAATCTGATCACAGTACTCTTGCCAAAATCTTTAAGGGTTCCCATTTACCTTCAGGATAAAATTGAATATCTATATCTATATCTATATCTATATCTATATCTATATCTATCTATCTATCTATCTATCCATCTATCTATCTATATCTCCTACTGACCTACTCAGTTGTTTGTGATTGGATCATTGCCTAAAGTCCTGTCTTTTTTCTTTCCCTTCTCATGGCTCTCTGTGAATCAGGCTTAATGAATGATTTGTGGGTTCTTGAATGAACCACTTTTTAGATCTTGCATTTCCTTTTACCACTCTGCTTCTTTAAATGCTCTTCTAACTCTTCTCACCTGGAAGACTTTTATTTATTCTACAAAACTCAGTTTCCATTGTGACTTGTGGAAACTCTCAAGATTCCCTTCCTCCCTCAAACTGATTAGATATCTCTTCAATTCCTCAAGCCAGAAAACTTGAAGTTCTTGACTATTCCTTTCCCTCACTCCTTCTTCCCAACCATGTCCAAATTTTACAAACTTTACCACCTAAATATCTGTTGAGTCCATTTTCCTCTCCCCATCCACATTGCTACTATCCAAGTATAGTTTACAATAATTTTGCCACAATAATTTTGCCTAGAATCAGCTGAAGGGATCCAGGTGAGGGGAGGGAACCCAGGCCATGCCCCACAAGTGGCAAGGTGGGAAAGCGGGAGGAAGGAGAGGAAAAGGTCAGGGGGCCAGGGTCGAGCAAGGAGGCAGTAGTAGGGATCCAGGTAAGGGGAGGTTGGAGAGGTTTTGAATAGCTAAGGGAGACAAACTTATCTGTCAGTTTATCCTACTGTGGTGACATGTTGCTGTGAGTCTTGAGGCTGTGCCATCAGTGTTTCAAATCCAGCGGGGTGCACATGGTGCACAGGTTTCAGCACAGCTTGCAGACTGAGACAGACTAAGAAGAAGGAAGAGGCCATCCACTTCTCAAAGAATTGGCCAGGGAGAACCTTAGGAATAGTAGAGAAACACTGTCTGATACATTACTGCACAACTTTATGAATAGTCTGGAAACATTGTCCAATACAGAGGAGGAAGATGAGTCACTTAAGTTAAAAGGCTCTCAAAATAGGACTGGGAAAGAGCTGCATCATCAGAGTAAAACCAGCCTTACTTGTATGGATAAGGTAAAGCTTTTGAGACCTCCATTTGCTGACGTGGCACCACTCAAATTGAGGAGAAACAGCTGTAAACATCCAATAACAATCGGAACATGGAATGTGTGAAGTATGAATCGAGGAAAATTGGAAGTTTTCAAAGATGAAATGGATAGCATAAAGATTGATATTCTAGGCATTAGTGAGCTGAAATGGACTGGTTTTGGCCATTTTGAATCAGACAACCATATGAGCTACTAGGCCAGTAATGACAATTTGAAGAGGAATGGCGTGGCATTCATCATCACAAAGGATGTTTCAAGATCTGTCCTGAAGTACAGTGCTGTCAGTGATAGGATAATATCCATGCACTTACAAGGAAGATCTGTTAATACAACTATTATTCAAATGTATACACCAAACAACAAGCCAAAGATGAGGAAATTGAAGATTTTTATCAACTTCTGCAGTCTGAAATTAATTGAACATGCAATCAGGATTATCACTGGTGCCTGGAATGCAAAAATTGGAAGCAAAGAAGAATCACTGGTAGCTGGAAAATGTGGTCTTGGTGGCAGAAATAATGCTGGAAATCACATGGTAGAATTTTGCAAGACCAACGACTTATTCATTGCAAATACGTTTTTTCAGCAATACAAATGGTGGCTATACATATGAACTTCACCAGGTAGAACACACAGGAATCAGATTGACTACATCTGTGGCAAGGGGTGATGGAAAAGCTCAATATCTTCAGCCAAAACCAGGCCAGGAGCTGATTGTGGAACACACCATCAACTGTTCACATGCAAGTTCAATTTGAAGTTAAAGACAATTAAAACAAGTCCATGAGAGCCAAAATATCATCTTGAATACATCCTTCCTGAATTTAGAGACCATCAAAAGAATAGATTTGATGCTGTGAACACCTATGTCCAAAAACCAGAATAATTGTGGGATGACATCAAGAACATCATACATGAAGAAAGCAAGAAGTCACTAAAAAGATGAGAAAAGAAGAGAAGACCAAAACGGATGACAGAAGAGACTCTGAAACTTGCCCTTGAGTGGAGAATGTTGTTGTTGTTACTGTTATGTGTCATCGAGTTGGACCCGACTCATAGCGGCCCCTCCTTGGGTTTCCAAGGCAGTATCACTATGGAAGTAGAGTGTCCCATCTTCCTTCCGAGGAGTGGCTGGTGGGTTTGAACTGCCAGCCTTCTGATTAGCAGTCAAGTGCCTTAGGCACTACGCTACCAGAGCTCCCTGAGTGGAGAATAGCTAAAGCAAATGAAGAAATGACAAGATAATAGAGCTGAACTGAAGATTTCAAAGAGCAGCTCAAGAAGACAAAGCCAATTACTATAATGAAATGTGCAAAGACTTGGAGTTAGAACAACAAAAGGAATGAACATGCTCGGCATTTCTCAAGCTGAAAGAACTGAGGAAAAGATTTAAGCCTCGAGTTGCAATATTTAAAGACTCTATGGGCAAAATATTGAATGATGCAGGAAACATCAAAAGAAGATTGAAAGAATACAGAGTCACTGTACAAAAAAGAACTGGTAGATCTTCATCCATTTCAGGAAGTGGCATATGATCTAGGACCAATGGTATCAAAGGAGGAAGTCGAAGCTGCAATGAAGGAATTGAAGAACAAGGTTCCAGGAATTGATGGAATACCCATTGAGATATTTCAACAAACTGTGGGATGCCCCACTGGAGGCCTTCACTTGGTTATGCCAAGAGATTTTGAACAGAGCTACCTGGCCAACTGACTGGAAGAGTTCTGTATTTGTACCCATTCCAAAGAAAGATGATCCCACAGAATGTGGAAATTATCAAACAATATCATTAATATTGCACACAAGTAAGATCTTACTGAAGATAATTCAAAAACGGAGAACTTCCAGAGGTGCAAGCTGGATTCAGAAGAGGACATGGAACAAGGGATATCATAGCTGCTGTCAGATGGATCTTGGCTCAAGGCAAGGAATACCAGAAAGATGTTTACTTGTGTTTTATTGGCCATGCAAAGGTGTTTGATTGTGTGGATCATGATAAATTGTGGATAACATTGAGAAGAATGGGAATTCCCAGACACTTGATTGTACTCATATGACTTAGTTCTACTATCAATGCCAACGGAAGTAGCAGTCAGGGCATCAAAAGACATATTGCATTGGGCAAATCTGTGGCAAAGGACTTCTTTCAAGTGCTGAAGAGCAAAGACTAAGATGTGCCTAACCCAAGCCATGGTATTTTCAATTGCCTCATATGCATGTGAGAGCTGGATAATGAATAAGGAAGACTGAAGGAGAGTTGATGCTTTTGAATTGTGGTGTTGGTGAAGAATGCTGAAAGTACCAGGGACTGCTAAAAGAATTTACAAATCTGTCCTGGAAGAAGTGC
>NW_006921640.1:3113273-3114533 GCF_000298275.1 Orycteropus afer afer
GGGCTCAAGCAGGACCTGAAGGCACAAGTAAGTTGCATGAGGAAGTGGCCCAAATGCCTATGGTCTCCACTCCAGTCACATTACCTTCTCTGTCCCACACTCTGCACCTATGGCTTCATGGGGCCTTATGGTCAGTTGACTGAGGAAGAGAAAACTCGTGCCTGGTTTACAGATTGTTCTGCATAATATGCAGGCACCACTCAAAAGTGGACAGCAGCAGCACTGCAGCCCCTTTTTGGGACTTCCTTAAAGGACAGTGGTGAAGGGAAATCCTCCCAATGGGCAGAACTTCGAGTCATGCATATGGCTGTTCACTTTACATGGAATAAGAAATGGCCAGATGTGTGATTATATACAGATTCATGGGCTGTGGCTAATGGCTTAGCTGGATTGTCTGGGACTTGGAAGGAGCATGATTGGAAGATTGGTGATAAGGATGTATGGGGAAGAGGTATGTGGATAGATGTCTCTGAATGGGCCAGAGGAGTAAAGGTATTTGTGTCTCATGTGAATGCCCACCAAAAGGTGACCTCGGCAGAGGACGACTTTAACAATCAGGTGGATAGGATGACACGTTCAGTGGAAACCAGCAGTCCTTTTTCCCCAGCTACTCCTGTCATTGTTCAATGGTCTCATGAACAAAGTGGCCATGGTGGAAGGGATGGAGGTTATCCATGGGCTCAGCAACATGGACTTCCGCTTACCAAGGCTGATTTGGCTACTGTCACTGCTGAGTGCTCAATCTGCCAACAGCAGAGACCAACTCTGAGTCTGCGATATGGAACCATTTCTTGGGGTGATCAGCCAGCAACATGGTGGCAGGTTGATTACATTGGACCACTTCCATCATGGAAAGGACAGCATTTTGTCCTTAACTGGAATAGATACTTATTCTGTATATGGATTTGCCTTCCCTGCATGCAATACTTCTGCTAAAACTACCAAACATGGACTTACAGAATGCCTTATCTACCATCGTGGTGTCCTACACAGCATTGCTTTGGATCAAGAGACTCATTTCACAGCAAATGAAGTGTGGCAATGGGCTTATGCTCATGGAATTCACTGGTCTTACCATGTTCCCCATCATCCTGAAGCAGCTGGCTTGATAGAACAATGGAATGGCCTCTTAAAATCACAAATATGGTGCCAGCTAGGTGGCAATACCTTGAAGTGTTGGGGCGATGTACTCCAGGAGGCTGTATAGGCTCTCAACCGTTGTGCAATATATGGTTCTTTTTCTCCAATAGCCAGGATTCA
>NW_006921640.1:3115099-3120318 GCF_000298275.1 Orycteropus afer afer
AAATGAGGACTGTGATTGTTATATTTCTTCATTGTATATGTGCATCCAATATTTTTGTTTCCTTCTGTTATGAACTGTGAAATGTAAACAAGGTTAATGCATTTTGGTTGTACATGTGTTAGCGTATCATGTTAGGTGCAAATATGACTTTATAATTGTCCTTATTTAGAGATTATATATATGGTTAAGAAGATGTGTACAAATGCCAAGTTGACAAGGGGTGGACTGTGAAAGGGAGTTCCCCAGGGGTGTGGTCTGCTTCCAGTATATTCAGGGACATCCTGGGAAGAGAGACATTCTTCTGTGGATCAGGATTCTGTTTTGCTGCCTATAACTGTCTGTGAGTGAGCAGTTCACTGTTTGGCCTGGAGATCTTGGATTTGTCATTCGTTGGAGTCAACAACCAGTGTACTGCCTGCCAGCCTTGAGCTCCTTGGCCCCTGTGGTTTCGGGAGCCAGGAGAAGATTCCAGCTTGACGTTTGATCCAGGAACTTTGTACTTGCCTGCTTCTATACATGTGTGACCCATTTACCTAAGATAAATTTCTTTCTCTCTCTCTCTATATATAAGCTTTGCTGGTTTTTGTTTCTCTACAGAACCAAGTCTAAGACAATAGCACATAACGACAACAACTACATTGACCTTCTCTATTGTCCCTTTCCACAGATGTAGTAGATTTGATTCCTGAATATTCCATCTGGCTAGGTCCATGTGAATAGTTGCCATTTAAGTGGTTGGAAAAGGTGTTTGAAATGAATAAGCCATTTGTCTTGCAAAATTCTGTCATGTAGTCTTTCGCCAAGGCCACATTTTTCAACTCTCAATGCATTTTCTTTGTTTCTAGCTTTCATGTTCCAATCACCAGTAATTATAACTACATCTTGATTGCATGTTTGCCATCTACAACTTTTTAGGGTGATCACAATGATCTGCATCTTGTTTTGAGTGGTGGTTACTCTAGCTTATATATTTGTCACCTAAGACCTTTACATTTTAATTTATGTAAATAATTTGCTTTGTTACTTAGTGCTGCTGCTGTAACAGAAATACCACAAGTAGGTGACTTTAAAGACTGTAAATTTATTTTCTCACAGCTCTGGAAGCTAAGTCCAAATCAGGGTTTTGGCCATTGTTTTGTTTTCCCTGTAGGTAGCCTTGGGCATTCCTTGGTTCCTTTACACCTACCTTCTCCAGTATGTACTTGCTTTTCTGTGTTACACTGCTTAAAAATATAAAATATTTAGGTTTAGGATCCATGCTACACTGGTATGCATTCAACTGATTAATTCATTGCATAACATTACATTGTATTATGGAAGATGATTAAATTATATTAGATTGGATTATGTCTACAGATATAGGAGTTAGAATCCCAATACTTATTATGGGGAGACAAAATTCAATCCATACATAAACAGTCCACTCTCTCTACACACACAGATACACAGGTAAAATTTGACTATGTCAATTTCTTGCTTCAAAACTTTCAATGATTGCTCATAGAATAAGAGTCAAAGCCTTATCTTGACCTTCAGGGCCCCCATGATCTAGATCCTACTTTTTTTGTCAGCCTCATCTTATGCAGCTCTGTTCCTTCCCTTTCAGCTCCATCTGGGCTGTTTTTCTTCAGTTCCTCTTCTCTGCTGCCTCTAGGGCTTTGGGCATGCTGTGTTCTCATCCTGGAATGCTCTTTAGTCCCTCTCTCTGCATAGATAACTCTTCCTGGTACTTTGTGTCTCAGATTAATCATTTCTTTCTCAGGATGACTTTCTACAGTCCTTGTTACATGCTCTTGTACCTCTAAGTGCATCCCCTGTGCACTTTGTATTTTATAATTTTATCTCTTAATTTTCATTATTTGTTTAATGCCTATTTTCCTAGATTTTAACACCATAAGGAAAGGGGTAGTATCTATTTTATTTACCAACGTACATTCCTGGCACATAGTAAGCACAACTTTTTGTTGGCTGGCTGTAATTATCTTTATCCTAGTTCTTAAAACATTACATTTTACTTATCTATTTAATGATTGCTTCCCCTCTAGCCTGTCTGTCCTTTGAGAGGATACATAATGTCTTATTCATCTCTGCAGCCTTGGTACCCAGTGCAGGGCCTGGCAGGTGTCTGGGACTCAACACCTGTGTTAATTGGCTAATCAGAAGTGATACTGACATGAAGAAAGCAGGTTATGGACAGAGTCTACATATGCACTGGACCCATTCTTGGCCGAACCCAATGTTCTTTTGCAAAAATATGGACATTCTCAACTTTCTCTTGAAAATTCATAAAAAGTTATACAGTCTGGCAGTCCTGAACTTTATGACATCTGAAGTGTCTTTTCCTTGCTTTTTGTGGAATGAATATGCATATTTCAGCTTATCTGTTCTAAAAGTCTATCTATCAGTAAAAAACAAAACAAAACACAAAATCTCAAAGAATTATCAAACAACACTAGTGTTTTAGTTAGTATATAATTGTAGTCATATTCCAGGAACTTTAACATTCTCCCTTTTAATCCTTGTAGCAATTCTATAGGATGGATGTAATTATTATAATTTCCATTTGACATTTGAAGAAATTGAGGCTTAGAGAGATTAGCTATCTTATACAATATCACAAAACTATTATTGGAGTCTTGATCTTAACCTTCGGCCATACATATTATTACAGGAGTAAAGAATTTTCTACATTGGCCTGGACATTCAGGCATCACAGACTCTAGTTAGCTGTCCTGAGTCATTCCTGACACATGGCACCCCATGCACAACTGAATGAAATGCTATTCAGTCCTGTGCCATTTCCACGATTGGTTTCAGATTGACTATTTGATCCATATGATTCTCATTGTGATTCTCACAAACCCTTTCTTCCTACTCCATCTTAGTCTGGGAACTCCACTGAAACCTGTTCAGCATCATACAAACATGCATGCCTCCACTGACAGATAAGTGGTGGCTGCACGTGAGGTGCATTGGCTGGGATTGACCTTGAGTCTCCTGCATGGAAGGAGAGCATTCTACCACTGAAGTACCACTACCTTCATAGCACCAAAGAAGGGTTTACTTAGCTGCTTACTTCAGGCTAAAATATACACTATAAACCAAACTCACTGCTGTTGAGTAGGATCCGACTCATAGAGACCCCTCCTTGGGTTTCCGAGGCAGTTCACTATGAAAGTAGATTGCCCAACCTTCCTTCTGAGGAGTGGCTGGTGGGTTTGAACCACCAGGCTTCTGGTTAGCAGTTAAATGCCTCAGGCACTATACACTATAGTCTAGCAATTTTGACTATCATTGAATGGGTGAAGGCAGATTTGGTCATTATTTTTTTTCTCTTTTTTTATAATCATCATCAATAACAAAAACAACAGCATTGTTTTTTTGTCATCATCATTATTGTCCTTATCATGTGAGTCCCTGCTGAGACATGACCATGGATGCTAGAAATACATAAAAGTACATGGTAAGATTACATTATAAAAAAATATTTCATTTGTAAGGGACCACTGAGATCCTCTAGTTCAAATGCTTAACTTCCCAGATAATGGCACAAGGCTGAGAGAAGCAGAGGGCATCATCAGTCAAATGTGTCAGTGGCAGGATTCTTCAGCCGTCTCACTCCCATGATAGAGCTACTTCATTTCATCAGGCTTTCATGGCAAACATAATGTTTTGCTCACATACATACAGTGTATATAAATTTGAGGAAAATACATACAATTATAAAGTTCTATCTACTAAGAATGTCCAAAGAGACAGGGAAATACTGGCTTATGTTATCAAGAGAACTTGAATCTCTTCAGTAAAGATACAGAGAATGCTGATTACTATCTAATATTTATTATCCACATTTTGCCTTATTAACAGAATCCTGATATTGGGGGCTAAAAAGCTATACTTCTCAGCTTCTGTTTCAGATAGTGGTAGCCTATCATATTCCAATAAGATTTAAGCAAAATTTTGTAATGTAGGATTAGGGAAAGTTTTGAGCATATCCAGCTGGAACACAAGAAGCTCTGGTGGTACAGTGGTAAGGCATTTGACTGTTAACTAGAAGGTTGGTGATTCAAACCCACCAGCCACTCTGTGGAAGGTAGATGGGGCAATATACTTCTGTAAAGATTTACCACTTCAGAAACCCAACAGGGGTCACTATGAGTTGGACTTGACTCAATGGCAGTGAGTTTTTGAGCTGGAACACATATTTTTTTACTTTTTTTCTCCTTCACTCTTCCTTCCTAGAACATGGATACCATGGCTGAAGCTTTGGCAAGTATCTTGGACCACAATGAAAAGGACACTCAAATTAGAGACACCTTGATCTTGACAGCTGGAGACACTGAACCTATCTATACAAGCTGTTACCAACTTCTAGACTTTTCATTACATGACAAAAACAAACCCTTTTGTGTTTAAAGCACAATAATGGGGTCTCAAGGAGCTCTGGTGGTGCAATGATTAATGTATTCAGCTGCTAACCAAAAGGTCAGTGGTTCAAACCCACAAGCTGCTCTGTGGGAGAAAGGTGAAGCAAATCTTTCCATAAAGATTTACAGCCTTGGAAACCCTATGGGGCAGTTCTACTCTGTCTTATAGGGTAGCTATGAGTTGGAATTGATTCGATGGCAATGGGTTGGGTCTGGTTTTTTAATGTAGTCTCAGGTATTGAGCTTTAACAATTTCTAACTGATGCAGACTATAGCACCAGGAGTAGGATGAAATTGACTAAAGAATGTAGGTAGATAGGAAGGAGCTCTGGTAGCATAGTGCCTAAGGCACTTGACTGTTAACCAGAAGGCTGGTGGCTCAAACCCACCAGCCACTCCTGGGAAGGAAGGTTGGGCAATCTACTTCCATAGTGATACCTCCTCGGAAACCCAAGGAGGGGTCATGTAATGAGTTGAGTCCAACTTGACGGCACATAACAAAAACAACAACAACAGGTAGATAGGTATTAATATATCTGATATAGACTAAAAATTAGTGACCTTGTGATGTATTTAAAAACATTTGTTAAACTATTATGGATGTTAAACTATATTTTGGAATGTATATACCACATGCAATTCAAGGCTGTAGCATCAGAGAATATGGTAAGAAGAATCCAGATTGTTCTCACCAAAGTTCTAGGAGAGAGAAATTCATACTATAAATTCATAAATGCATACTGGTGAGAGAGTCTGCAAGCAGAGATGTATGGAAATATCCTTTTTTTTTTT
>NW_006921640.1:3123863-3134932 GCF_000298275.1 Orycteropus afer afer
TGTCTGTGTTAATTGGTTTCCCTTTTCTTTGTTGAAGAGGGTCTGTGCAGTCTTTCTGCCTAGTCTGCCATCTTGCTGGATCCCCTGTTTTGTTTTGTTTTTAAGAGAAGAATCCTCTTCCTGTGGTCTACAAGCTATGTTAATAGATCTCACAATTTGTAACTTTGCAGGAAAAAAAAATGCCGTTCACTTCTATACCCTAATTACAATTCATAAGTGGTGGTTTCAAAATTGCAGCCATAGTGGGGTAAGACTGCTATCCCACCAGACAAAGGCAGTGAACTCCAGGCAAAGATTGGATTAAAGGTATTACATTCCAATTGGAGTCTATTGTTAGAAAGTACCTCAAGTCAGTAGCCATAATTTAAGTGCTAGGGGGCTGGTCATTGCACAGTGGCCAATAAAAGGTTTTTTAAAAAACAAAAGCACTTTTAGCTCTAAAAATTGTGTCTAGATAGGATCTTTGGCTTGGTTACTTGGGCATGGAATTGACTGGAAACACTAAGAGCCAAAATCAACTAAGTTTTGAGAGAAACATATTGTCATAGAAATCCCAACCTTGCCTGTGACATCCTGTGACTCTTAAATTCTTAAAAATACTATTTTGGTGATTAGTGACTGGGGTCTTAAAAGCTTGCGTGTGGCCATCTAGATGCAACAATTGGTCTCTCTTCATCTGGAGCAAAGAAGAATGAAGAAAACTAAAGACTCATGGAAACAATTAGTCCAAGGGGCTATTGGGCTATGAGAACTTTACCTATATGATCATAAGACCAGAAGAACTGGGTGGTGCCCAGCTGCCACTGTCAATTACTTAGAAGGGGTTCAGTGTAGGAGAGGCTAGATACAGTGGGAGAAAAATGTGGAACAAAACTAAATCATAAAAAAGGCCAGGATTACTGGTCCGATAGAAACTGGTGAAAGCCCCAAGATGATGGCCCCCAATCACCCTTCAGCTTTGGAATTGAACTCATTCCTGTAGCTTCCAGCCAAACGGTAGACAAGCATATAGGGTGAATACTTACACCAGGTAGGTATACTCCTTAGAACATTCAATCATGGGTTACCAGAAGGGGAGAATTTGCATAGGGAGGTAGCTCAGAGGTCAGGAGTACATAGGAGAGGACACAGGGAAAAGATAACTCCTGGGAAGAAGTGGGAAGAGAGCTGTTACATTATGGGGATTGCAATCAATGTCATGAAATAGTGTGTATGAACTACTGTATGGAAAATGAATTTTCTCTGTAAACTTTCACACAAATCACAATAAAAAAGAAAAAAAAAAGATCTAAGATTTTTCAGAGTTTCAAAAGGGAGAATACTCACAAATAAATATAGGTATATTCCATTTTGTCATTGAGTCATACTCCCAGAGAATTGCATGTGACACATTAGCCAATGCAATTAATGACAGACATTGCTAAATCTCTATAAATAAATCATGGGAATTCTCAGAGCTTGGACTTATAACCCATTTGTGCATCACGAATGACAGTAACTCAGTTGATAAATTTCTAAATTTTCACTTTCAAGAGTTGCTGTATGAATTTCAGTGACACACACATACAATGAAGAAAAAATAAACTTCAAATTTAACTGAAAAATAAAAAAGTAAATTAGCAGATTGTGATCTAACCAATATCTATTCTCCCTTAGTCCTTACCAGTAAGGAGCTCTGGTGGCACAGTGCCTAAGGCATTTGACTGCTAACCAAAAAGTTGGTAGTTCAAACCCACTAGCAGCTCTGAGGAAGGAAGATGAGACTTCCATAAAGATTTACCACCTTAGAAATCCAATGGGGGTTGCTATAAGTTGGAATGTACTCAATGACAGTGGATATTTTGGTTTAGAGTCTTTACCAGTAGAACCCCAGTTTTGTGGGGGCCACAATATACACAGCTATAAAACTACATTTCCCAGCATACCTTGAAGATTGAAATAGTCATATAACATAGTCTTTGGACAAGTTTTCTAGGCTTTGTAAAGACTATTTTCCCTTTACCTCTTTCTTCTAATCCAAATGCAAATATAATTTCTGGAGTCTCATAAGTATATTGAAAGCATATGACTGAGAATCCCATCCTTGAGTTACTGATGGTAGCTGCTTCCGCCAGACTATGTACCTCTGGGCTTTTTGTGATGTGAAAGGGAAAAGAAAAACAACCCACTCATATATTGTTTAACCCACTGTTATTTGGGTTTACAGTTACATGTAGCTATACTCAATCCCTAAGTACTATAAAGACTTTAATTTACAAGGTCAAATCAGGTTATAAGGTGAAACAGGCCATGAGGGGCTCTTGCTCAGAGAAGTAAAGCGATTTGCCAGAACCAGGAAGTGGGGGTGTTTAGACTTCAGGATATCTCCCCTGGTCAAATGTAAGCAGCAGGTCCTACTTCCTGTCAAGTCCCTGAGAAAGGGACAGTCACTCAGTCATCTTGGGAGACATTTCCAGGGCTGGGGGCCGGAGGAGGGGATGAGGCCTGGAAGTCTGCTCAATAACATAAAAGAAGACCAACTAAGAACAAGAGTATATATTATTTTGGATAACTTTCAAAACTTACATTTAGGCTTTTGAGCTGTAGCCTGCTAAACAGGTTAGAAACCTATTTTCCCTAAGGTAGGACCAGCTATAATACAGGTCTTGCTTCAAGGTTATGACTGATAACCATGTCACAACCCTCTAAAGGTGGGAGGGGAAAGGTAAATAGTCTAGAAAAGTCTTTGTTATTGTTGTATTTTGTCAAGTTAATTTGGACACATAGTAACCCTACAGGACAGAGCAGAACTGCCCCATAGTTTTCTGAGGCTATGATCTTTGTGGGAGCAGACTGTTAGGTCTTTCTTCTGAGAGGCTGGTGGTTTCAAACTGCCAACCTCAGTTAGCCAAACCAAAACTAAACTCACTGCTGTTGAGTCAGGTCTGACTCATAATGACCCCTCCTTGGGTTTCCGAGGCAGTATCACTACAGAAGTAGATTGCCCAACCTTCCTTCCGAGGAGTGGCTGGTGGGTTTGAACCGCCAGCCTTCTGGTTAGCAGTCATGCCTTAGGCCCTATGCCACCAGAGGTCCAGGGCTCCTTTGTTGTTGTTAGGTGCCATAGAGTTGGCTCTGACACATAGCACGAAACACTGCCCAGTCCTGCTCCATCTTTACAATCCTTGCTATACTTAAGCCTATCCTGTAGCTGCTGTGTCAATCTACCTCATTGAGGGTCTTCCCTTTTTTCACTGACCCTCTACTTTACCAAGCATAATATTCTTCTCCAGGCCCTTTCTGACAACATGACCAAAATAGGTGAGATGAAATTTCACCATTCTTACTTCTAAGGAGCATTCCAGCTGCACGTCTCCCAGGACATATTTGTTCATTCTGGCAGTCCATGGTATTCTTTGCCAACCCCATAATTCAAACGCATCAACTCTTCTTTGATGTTCCTTATTCATCGTCCAGCTTTCACATACATATGAGGAGATTAAAAATACCATGGATTAGGTTAGGTGTACCTGACTCTTCAAAGTGACATTTTTGCTTCTAAATACTTTTGAATATTTTTTTCCTAAATACTTTTTTTTTTTTTTTAGTTCTTTTGCAGTAGATTTTCCCTGTGCAATACAATGTCTGATTTCTTGACTGCTGCTTCCATTGGTGTTGATTGTGGATCCAAGGAAAATGAAATCCATGACAACTGCAATCTTTTCTCTGTTTATCATGATGGTGCATATTGGTCCAGTTGTGAAGATTTTTGTTTTCTTTATGTTGAGATGTAATCCATACTGAATACTGTAGTCTTTGATCTTCATCAGTAAGTGCCACAAGTCATCTTCACTTTCAGCAAGCAAAATTGTGTGGTCTGCATATTGCAGGTTGTTAATGAGTCTTCCTCCAATTCTGATGCCACATTCTTCTTCATATACTCTAGCTTCTTGGATTATTTGCTCCGCATACAGATTGAATAAGTATGGGGAAATTATACAACCCTGACACACACCCTTCATGATTTCAAACCATGCAATATCCCATTGTTCTGTTTGAACAACAGCCTCCTGATCTATGTACAGGTTCCTCATGAGCACAAATAAGTGTTCTGGAATTCCTCTTATTTGTGTTATCCATAATTTGTTATGATCCACACAGTCAAATGCCTTTTCATAGTCAATAAAACACAGGGAAACATCTTTATGGTATTCTTTGCTTTCAGACAAGATCCGTCTGACATCAGTAATGATATCCCTTGTTCTATACCTTCTTCTGAATCCAGCTTGCATTTCTGGCAGTTCCTTGTCTGCTATAACCATTTTTGAATTATCTTCAGCAAAATTTTACTTGCTTGTGATATTAATGACATTGTTCAATAATTTTCACATTCTGTTATATCACTTTCTTTGAAATGGGAAAAATATTGGTCTCTTCCATTGATTGACCAGGTAACTCTCTTCCAAATTTGTTGGCATAAATGAGTAAGCATCTTCAGTGCTTCATCTGTTTGTTGAAACATTTCAAAGGGTTTTTCATCAATTCCTGGAGACTTATTTTTCACTAATGCCTTCGATGCAGCTTGGGCTTCTTCCTTCAGTACCACTGGTTCTTGATCATATGCTACCTTATGAAATGGTGGAGCATCGACCAATTCTTCTGGTATAGTGACTCTGTGTATTCCTTCCATCTTCTTTTAGTGCTTTCTGCATCATTCCATTTTTTTTTGCCCATAGAATCCTTCAATATTGCAATTCAAGTCTTGAATTTTTTTCTTCAGTTCTTTCAGCTTGAGAAATGCTGAGTATACTCTTTCCTTTTGGTCTCCAAACTCCAGGTCTTTGCACATTTTATCATAATAATTGACTTTGTCATCTTGAGCTTCTCTTTGAAATTTTCTGTTCATCTTTTTTTATCTTCTTATTCTTTCCATTCACTTTAGCTACTCTCCATTCAACAACAAGTTTCAAAGTCTCTTCTGACATCATTTTGGTCTTTTCTTTCTTTCCTGTCTTTTAAATGAAGATTTGCTTTCTTCATGTATGGTGTTCTTGATGTCATCTCACAACTTGTCTGGTCTTTGGTCATTGGTATTGAATGCATCAGATCTATTCTTCCTTACAAAAGTCATTTAGGATGCAGTAAATCTAAGCATTTCAATATCATTAATATCATGTGTAGGGAGCTCTGGTAGCATAGTGGCTAAGACACTTGACTGCTAACCAGAAGGCTGGCAGTTCAAACCCACCAGCCACTCCTCAGAAGGAAGATGGGGCAATCTACTTCCATAGTGATACTGCCTCAGAAACCCAAGGAGGGGTCAGTATGAGTCAGGTCCAACTTGATGGCACATAACAACAATAACAACAACAACAATATCATGTGCAAGTAAAATTTTGCTGAAGATAATTTAGAAATTTTCATTCAAATATTGATATTTAAAATGAATATCAAATAAATCAATATGATGTAAATGATACTTCAAATCAGGAAGGGTTGTATCCTTTTACCATACTTATTTAATCTGTATGCTCAGCAAAAAATCCAAGAAGCAGAACTGTATGAAGAAGAATGCAGCATCAGGATTGGAGGAAGACTAATTAACAACCTGCAATATGCAGGAGACATAACCTTCCTTGCTGAAAATGAAGATGGCTTGAAGCACTTACTAATGAAGATCAAAGACTACAGTCTGCAATACAGATTACACTTCAACATAAAGAAGACAAGAATCCTCACAACTGGAGCAATAAGTAACATCACAATAAATGGAGAAAAGATTGCAGTTGTCAGGGATTTAATTTTATTTAGATCCACAATCAACACACATGGAAGTAGCAGTCAAGAAATCAGACTTATTGCACTGGGAAAATCTGCTGCAGAAGAGCTCTTTAAAGTGTTGAAGAGCAAAGGTGTTACTCTGATGACTCAGGTGCACCTAGCCCAAGCCATGGTAATTTCAATCACCTCATATGCATGTGAGACTGGATGATGAATAAGGAAGACCACAGAAGAAATGATGTCTTTGAATTGTGGTATTGGACAAATAAGCTGAAAATACCTTACAAAAGACTTACAGAAGCATGAACAAATCTGTCCTGTAAGAAATGGAGCTAGAATGCTCCTTAGAAGTGAGGATAGCCAGACTTCATCTCAAGTACTTTAGTCATGTTGCCAGAAGGGAGCAGTCATGAAGAAGGATATCATGCCTGGTAAAGTTGAAGGTCAGTGAAAAAGGGGAAGACCCTCAATGAGATGGATTGAGACAGTGGCTGCAAAGATGGGCTCAATCATAACCAGGATTGT
Organism: Orycteropus afer afer; assembly: GCF_000298275.1. NCBI lineage: Eukaryota > Metazoa > Chordata > Mammalia > Tubulidentata > Orycteropodidae > Orycteropus > Orycteropus afer. The sequence continues at coordinate 3,130,149 of NW_006921640.1, forward strand.
GAAGATGGTGCAGGATAGGGCAATGTTTCATTCTGTTGTATATAGAGTTGGAATCAACTTGAAGGCATTTAACAATAACAACAAACCTAAGTAGGTTTCTAAGCATTCCTTCATTCCTTCATTCCTTCACTCAAAAAGAAAATGTTTATTAAGCACTTAAGTGTAGGCATTATGTTAAAATGTGAGCTATAGAGATGGCCTATGAGGTCTTCTATGACTACCACTCCAACCTCACTTCCTATCACTGACTCTCACTCATTCTGCTTTGCTTTATATGCCCAGCTGGAGTTTCTATCACTCAGAGCATGTTCTTCCTCAGGGTTTTTGTATCTTTTGTTGCTTCTGTCTAGAAAACTTTTTTCCCTGTTAACTGATTGACTAGCTCTCTTTATTCAAGTCTTCAACCAAATGTCTTGTCCTCAGAAATTCTCCTGACCACACTTCTAAATTAGCAACCCTTTCTTATCACTCTCTATCCCCTTAAAACCCAACCCAACCCATCATTATTGAGTCAATTCCAATTCATGGCAGCGCCATGTGTTGCAGAGCAGACCTGCTTTATATGGTTTTCTTGGCCGTAATCTTTATGTATGCAGATTGCAAGTCCTTTCTTTCATGAAGCTGCTGCATGGGTTTGAATTGCCAACTTTTAAGTTACTAGTCGAATGCAAACTGTTTGTACCACCCAGGGAATATTATCCCTTAACCTGCTTTATTTTAGCATAGTGCCTAAGGCACTTGACTGCTAACCAGAAGGCTGGTGGTTCAAACCCGCCAGCCACTCCTTGGAAGGAAGGTTGGGCAATCTACTTCCGTAGTGATACTGCCTTGGCAACCCAAGGAGCGGTTGCTATCAGCCAGGGCTGACTCGAAGGCACACAAGGACAACAACAACAATATATATTTATTTACTATTATCTAAGGAGCAGCCACTCCTCGGAAGGAAGGTTGGGCAATCTACTTCCGTAGTGATACTGCCTTGGCAACCCAAGGAGCGGTTGCTATCAGCCAGGGCTGACTCGAAGGCACACAAGGACAACAACAACAATATATATTTATTTACTATTATCTAAGGAGCAGCCACTCCTCGGAAGGAAGGTTGGGCAATCTACTTCCATAGTGATACCACCTTGGAAACCCAAGGAGGGGTCTCTATGGGTCAGATCCAACTCGATGGCAGTGTGTTTGGTTTTCGTTTTGGTTTAAGGAGTCCTGGTGTCACAGTGGTTAAGTGATTGGCTGCTAACCAAAAAGTCAGTGGTTGGAACCTACAACTGCTCTGTGGGAGAAAGATATGGCAGTCTGCTTCTATAAATATGAGAGCTTTCGAAAACCTATGGGGCAGTTCTATTCTGTCCTTTGGGTTGCTGTGAATTGGAATTGGGTCTACAATGAGTATTGCTTTTCTGTCCCAACTAGAACATAATCTCCATGAAAGCAGGATCTTTGCTTAAAGCTGTGACCTGGTGCTTAGAACACTGTCTGGTATGGAGAAGATAATCCGTAGTTGTTAAGTGGATGGACACAGTTATTGTCCTCCGATGCTCACAGGTTAGGGGAGGAGCAGACCAATTCACAAACAGTGGAGTCTAAGTGCAATGACAGAACACTCAGGACACTACGAAAAAAGGAGAGGAGGGGCCTTGATATGGACTGGAGCCACTTCCTGGACAAGATGATGACTCTATCCTGGAGAGAGAGCAGACTACCTGAGGTATGGAAGGTCCAGGACAATGACAGATGATGGATTCTGGTAGATCAACTATACAGGACAGGTTGAGGGCCATTTCTTCTCCGAAGTCAGGATAAAGGAAATGTAGGTGGATGGATGAGACCAAGACATAGTGGTGGTGGAAGATGGTGATGAAAAGCTGAGAAGGCTGGTGACTTTGACTTCAATGTGGAAAAGAGAAAATGTGGAAGTCAGCTTTAGAGCCAGGGACAGAATTCCCTTAGGGGAGATTTTACTTTTTAATTAGCTTAATGGGTCTATTTGGCTGTGGAAATGGCTCTGGGGGTATACTGGAGCAAGCTGGGCAAGAAACTGAGTGATGATGACTAGATAGTTCTGCATAAGAAAGGGGCAGGACATTTGGGGCAGAAGAGGATAAGGGATCTGGGGAGCTCTAAAGAGGAGGTTGGAGAAGTGGAAGACTTACGGTATGAGGGAGAAATGCCACCATTAAAATTCTTCAGCTGCAAGGGCGGTAAGGGCTTTGGTGTACAAGGATGTGTAATATTCACTTTAAAATTTTCTACTCTGCTGGACTGTGAAGTAATGCCAAATGCCTTTCTTAACTCCGAAGTCTGAGAAATGTGTTATACACTATTATCTTGTGTGACCAGTTTTAAGAAAAACTGAAGATAAAGTAGAACTATGTTCCACATTTGGGTAAACTTAGGGCAAAGACAAAGTGAACCAAAACCCAAGCCAACCTCACTGCTGACGAGTCAGATCCAACTCAGAGACCCCTCCTTGGGTTGCTGAGGTGGTATGACTACAGAAATGGATTGCTCAATCTTCCTTCCAAGGAGTGGCTGATGGGTTTAAACTTCCAGCCTTCTGGTTAGCAGTCAAATGCCTGAGGCATTATGCTACCAGAGCTCCCAAAGACAAGGTAGCACTACTCACAAGCCAATATGTGGAAGATTGAAAATTTGGCAGAAGCAGTTAATTATACTCGGGGTTAACTAGATGAAAGCTTTAGCTTTCCCACCCCCCACCCCAGTATGTCCAGAGAGGTACATAGTGCAAGGAGAGGCTAGAGACCCTAAGATATTAGGACCATGAAAGCAGACATTTTGTTTTGTTGATTTAGTGTCTCTAGTGCCTAAAAGGGAGCTCTGGTAGCATAGTGGCTAAGACACTTGCCTGCTAACCAGACAGCTGGCGGTTCAAACCCACCAGCCACTCCTCGGAAGGAAGGTTGGACAACCTTACTTCCGTAGTGATGTTGTTGTTGTTGTTGTTATGTGCCGTCGAGTCGGCCCCAACTCATAGCGACCCCTCCTTGGGTTTCCGAGGCAGTATCACTACGGCACATAACAACAACAACAACAGTGCCTAAAACTAGACAAAGACCATCTCTGGGTTCCCTGGGAAGGCAGTAGAGGGTGATGCAGCTTTCATTCAAGAGTTGCAGAGAAAATGATACTATAGAATCAAGTTTCAGTGGTGTTAACGATGTAGAGGGTACATTTATATGAAAGTCTGAGGACATAGAGGAGTCTATTTATTCATTCATTTTTTTTTTTTTATCAAGGTAATAGTCACGTAGGGTAAAATAAATCATTTTAAGGTTAGAGGAGTTTCTTTATAATCAGGCAGGCCTTCAGAGGACACAGAGGAGAGGAACAGGGCAGGTGTCAGCAGGGAAAGAAAGAATGAGTGCAAAGGAAACAGAGTAGTACGTGCAATGTCAATAAGTGAAGGAATGATTGTCCACCAAGTCTGTAGCTGGGAATGACAGGAACAAGGAACACGGTAGGGATGAGTAGCCAGAGGTTACAGCAACCATACTCTGTGGTCCCAGGTGATGCAGAAACTTGCTGAGGTAAACAGATGGAAGTCTATACTCAGCGTGTGAATGGTGTGTTGCTGAATTTACATTCTGGTTACCAGTAACTAGCTGTCACTTCTTTCCTCAATTCCTTAGGGCTTTGATCTCTCATCACTGTCTCTTTCCAGCATCCTCGGTCTTTCTTCTTCACTAACCTATCCCCTGTTTTCAAACATGCATAGGGTTTCCCTCTGTGGTTACCATCTTATTTCTTTCTTGTCTTACACTAACAAAATTCTTGTACCCCCTGCCTCTATTTTCTTACCACTCTCTCACCCACAGTCTATCTTCAGCGCACACTTCCTTACTGAAACAGCTCTTTTGAAAATCACCAAGGTTCTCTTCACTGAAAACAACCAGTGCTATTTTCCTGTCTTCATGCTCCTTGACATCTTAATAGCTTTTGACTGGATTATCATTCCTCACACTTGAAATATCTTGTAAGTTTTCACTATTCTGTATCCTCTTGCTTTTCTCTCCTTTCTCTTTCTGCTTATTTTTATTCTGGTAAATATATATATAACAAAACATTTGCCCATTCAACAATTTTTAATTTTAATTTACTTATATAATTAAGTGACATTGATAACATTTGTCATGTTGTACAGCCATCACCACTATCTAAACACTTTTTGTAAATTATTTCACCACCATTAACATAATTTTTTGACACTTCATTCTTTTCTAGTAGTTGGAAAATATGACCTTGGAGATAGAAATAATGCTGAAGATTGCATGATAGAATTTTGCAAGACCAATGACTTGTTCATTGCAAATACGTTTTTTCAACAACATAAGGGATGACTATACATGTGGACCTCACCAGATGGAATACACAGGAATCAGACTGAGTACATCTGTGGAAAGAGGTGATGGAGAAGTTCAACATTTTTGGCCAAAACAAGGCCAGGAGCTGATTGTGGAACACACCCTCAACTGCTCATATGCACATTCAAATTGAAGTTGAAGACCATTAAAAGAAGTCCACAAGAGTGATAATATGACCTTGATAATATTCCTCATGAATTTAGAGACTATTTAAAAGAATAGATTTGGGAGTTCTGGCAAGATGGCAGACTAGGCAGAAAGACTGCACAGACCATCTTCAACAAAGAAAAGGGAAAACAATTAACACAGACACAGAAGATAATCTTGGACCCCTGAGCCTTGAAGGGAAGGATATAGAAGTGGACTAAACCCCAACTAACAGAAGAATTTGCGTGA
>NW_006921640.1:3140732-3166479 GCF_000298275.1 Orycteropus afer afer
GGATCTTGGCTGAAAGCAAAGAATACCAGAAATATGTTTACTTGTGTTTTATTGACTATGCAAAAGCATTTGATTGTGTGGATCATAACAAATTATGGGTAATATTGAGAAGAATGGGAATTCTAGAACACTTGATTATATTCATGAGGAACCTGTACATAGATCAGGAGGCTATCCTTTGAATAAAACAAGGAGATACTGCATGGTTCAAAGTCAAGAAGGGAGTGTGTTAAGGTTGAATTCTTTCACCATACTTATTCAAGAAGCTGGATTATATGAAGAAGAATGTGGCATCAGGATTGGAGGAAGATTCACTAACAACCTGCGATACACAGATGACACAACTTTGCTTGCTGCAAGTGAGGATGACTTGAAGCACTGATGAAGATTAAAGACTAGTCTGCAGGATGGATTACAGTTCAATATAAAGAAAACAAAAATCCTTACAACTGGTTCAATAAACAGCTTCATGATAAATGGAGAAAAGATTGAAGGATTTCATATTACTTGGTTCAACAATCAACACCAATGGAAGCAGCAGTCAAGACCTCAGACAACATATTGTGTTGGGCAAATCTGCTGCAAAAGACCTCTTTCAAGTGATAAAGAGCAAAGATGTCTCTTTGAAGACTAAGGTGGGCCTAACCCAAGCTATGGTATTTTCAATCACCTCTTATGCATGTGAGAGCTGGACAATGAATAAGGAAGACCAAAGAAGAGTTGATGCTTTTGAGTTGTGGTGTTGGAGAAGAATGCAAGAGTACCATGGTCTGCTAAAAGGATTAACAAATTTGTCCTGGAGGAAGTGCAGCTAGAATGCTTCTTGGAAGTGAGAATGCCTAGACTTCTTCTCACCTACTTTGGTCATGTTGTCAGAAGGAACCATTCCCTGGAGAAAGATATCATGCTTCTTAAAATGGAGGGTCAATGAAGAAGAGGAAGGGACTCAATGAGATGGATAGACACAGTGATTGCAACGATGGGCTCAGTGTAGCAAGGATCATGAGGCTGCACCGGAGTGGGCAGTGTTTCATTCTGCTGTGCATAGGGTTGTTATGAGTTGGAGACAACTTAACAATTCTCTTCCTTACACCTTTAATATTATTCCCCAACTTTCCCTTCTTGGATGTATTCTATTATCTCTTCAAAAAGCAGAGTACATAGAGGTTACACACATGGAGGCTGATGTCAAACAGCCTGTCTCAAATCTTGACTCTACCACATGTCAGCTGAATGACCTGGAAAAGTTAACTAACTTCTCTCTGACTCAGTTCCCCATTTGTAAAGTGATATGATAATTAACTCATAAGGTTTTTGTAAAATGTAATGAATTAGTATGTGTGAAGGTCTAGAACAGTGTCTGCTACATAGTGATTATAAATTCTCTCTCCTTTGGAGATCTCTCTTCTATTGCTTTAGCTCCATAGCCCTGGTGGTGCAGTAGTTAAATGCTCAGCTACTAACCAAAAGTTGGCAGTTTAAACCTACTAGTTGCACTCCATGGGAGAAAGGTGAGGCAGTCTGCTTCCATAAAGATTTATAGACTTGGAATCCCTATAAGGCAGTTCTACTCTGTCCTATGGGGTCACTATAGGTTAGGGATTGAATTGTGTCCCCTAAAATATGTATCAACCTGGCTAGGCCATGATTTCCAGAGCAGGCATACCTTGTTTTACTGGGTTTCACTTTATTGCACGTTAGATCCTGCATTTATTATTATTATTATTATTTACAAATGAAAGGTTTGTGGCAACCCTGCCTGAAACAAGTCTATCAGTGCCATTTTTTTCAACAGCATGTGCTCACTTGTGTCTCTGTGTCACATTTTGGTAATTTTCACAATATTTCAAACTTTTTCATATTGCATGCTTTTAATAGACTATAGGATAGTGTAAACATAACTTTTATCTTCACTGGGAAACCAACAAATTGGTGTGACTTGTTTCATTGTGATATTTGCTTTACTGCAGTGGTATGGAACTGAACTGAACTGACAGTATCTCTGAGGTATACCTGTATTGTGTGGTTGTCCTCCATTTTGTTATCTGATGTGAATATCTTCTATTTGGTGATACATTGTAAATCCTAACCTCTGACTGTGGGTATAATCTCATTTGTGAATGGATTATATTTTTATGTTAATGAGGCAAGATTAGGATTTAGAGTTCTTGTTCTACAATGATATTGGGGATATCACAGACACAGTCACTGGTCATGAGGCTGAATCTTTGTGGCCCTTACCTTGTCTACTTACTAGGACATTGGCCAGATAATTCTTTGTTGTGGGAGCTAATCTGTGCATTGTAGGTGTTCAGCAGCATCCCTGGCCTCCACACACTATATCCAGTAGGAGGCCTGCCATACCTCCCTCTCCCCCAGTTGTGTTTGCCAAATGTCCCCTGGGTGAAACTCCTGCCTTCTATTTGAGAATCATTGTCAGAAAGCCATACCTACAGGCAGTGATTCATCATTACCTTTTGTAATTTCTATTTCCAAGGTGTGGAAGATCATGGCTTCAGTATACTCACTGATTATTGTTTTTCTTCTAGTTTTGGTCAATAGAAATGTTTGTCTTTTTTTTGTAAGCCCAGTTTTATGGTTTTCGTTTTTTTACATTTCATCTCTTAGGGCTATAAAGCTGGAATGGAGGGTGTGAATTAACACACAAATATATTGTTGGTCTTGATTGTAATTTCCTCTTCTTTCTGTTCTTCAACAATTGCTTCCTTCTTTGTGAACATCTTTCCGATCATGATCGTCTTTCTAGTTCTGGACCTTTATAACACTTGTATCCTATTCCAACCATTTGGCATGTTCTGGTTTTAGTTCACTTGAATGGTTGCCCAACTCTGGGACTAATACTTTATAGCTCATCTCTTGTGTCTACAATTTCATATTAGCTTGAGATTTTTTTTTTTTTTTTTGCATCCTCAGTAGTGGCCCTATGGGGCAGCTTGAATACAGTAGGTGTGTTAGGAATACTGTGTCTTTAATTCTGTATTGATTGATTTAAAGGCCTCTGTGGGTCAGGTTCAAAAGGTCTAGCACTTTGAGAAATTAACTAAATTCTCTGTTTCACAAAGGCTATTTGCCATGCAATTCATGGAATCATAGATATTTACCCATAGTAATCTTAGAGGAAGGAGCCCTGGTGTTTCAGGGGTTAAAGTGCTCAGTTGCTAACCAAAAGATCAGTGGCTTGAATCTACCAGCTGTTTCATGGGAGAAAGATAAGACAGTCTGCTTCCTTAAAGATTGGTAGCTTTGGAAACCACATGAGGCAGTTCTACTCTGTCCTAAAAAGGGTTGCTATGAGTCAGAGTCAACTTGACAGCAGTGGCATTTGGAATCAGAGAGGGGGAGTCCCTGGGTGGCACAAATGGTCAAGTGCTAGACTAATTGCTGAAAGACTGGCTGTTCAAACTCACCCAAAGGTGCTTGGAAAGCCAGACCTGACTATTTGCTTCCAAAAGGTTACAGCCTTGAAAACCAGATGCAGCAGTTCTACTCTGCATGTATAGGGTCACCATGAATTGGAATCAATTCTATGGCAACTAAGAGCAATAATAACAATCTTAGAGGGAATGGAGCCCTATGTCCTGATTGCCTAAGACAGTCCTGGTTTGATTCTTGTTGACCTAATATAATTAATTGTGTCTTGTTTACTTCCAAGAGTGTCTCAGTTTGGTTGATAAAAACATGGTCATATCACTTAGAGGTCACTTAGTGCACACCTTCATTCCCAAATGTGAACATTGAACAAATTATATTGTCTCTTTATTTGCCGTATTTTCCTACATTCCCCCAATAAAAAGCTTGTGAAAAGTTTCCTTTTCTGTGCTTATTTATATATTCAAATGACATTTATTACCAACCAGTATTGTACACTTTGTATGTGCTCAATAAATGTGAATCAAACACATATTATGTTAGAATTCTTTGTGTTACTCATATTGTGCTCTTTGCATGAAGAATCTGAACCTCAACTCATGACTATTGTGTTTTACAGTGCATGGTCTCATTTGTTAGAATCACTTGATCAAGCATCAATTTTCCATACAGTGTAATCTCCAGCCCCACACTCACATCTACACATGGTCTGATCATTTTGACTTAATTGCTGTACCTGTCAGTCAGAATCAAGGCTTAAGTGAATTTGCTTCTGGAATTGATCAGACATATTGGTTTTGAACAAACGTAGGCTCAGTCCTTTAATCTTGATGGCAACACACTCTCAGCCACAATAGTTTCAACAGGTGGCTTTTAAACCTAATTAATTTCCAGGGAGGAAACAATCAGACTAGAGGTCATGCAGTTCATCCCCTGACTCCAGGCAACCCTACACCTACTTGTGCAGTAGAGCCCATTCCAACTATTGAGACATTTGTGTTACAGAGTAGAAGTGCCCCATAGGGTTTTCTTGACTCTAATCTTTATGGAAGCAGGTATTCAGGCTTTTCTTCTGTGACACCACCAGGTGGGTTAGAACTGTCAACCTTTATGTTCATAGGGAAGCATATAGCATTTGCATCACACAAGGACCTAAACTTGCACCTAAACACAGATATTCTGAAGAAAAAAAAAAAAAAAAAAAAGAAAGAAAAGAAAATAGTTTCTGCCTCCAGAGAGTGTGGATTTCATAATTCCAAAGTCTGATAGTTCCCTTTAGTACTGCCAAAGTGACCAATTGAGCTTAAAATGAGTAATGAGTCCTCAGAGGGGGAAACTGTTTATTCAGCGTTGGTAGAGAATGTAGCCTGGAGACAGATTTGCTGTCCATTGATTCTCTCAGGCCTCTATATACCTAATTCCTGTCTGTTACAATTTAATCATATTTCCTATTCTACTTTATGCTGGGAAGATAGCAAACAGCCATCCACCTTTTCCCTGGTGGCCTCCACTGGGGACTTGGTGTTCCTGCCTGGCACACATGGTGGGCCAAGCATTCTCCTCCTGGCACAGGATGGTGGTGGCCTACATAGGCTGCAGGAACACTGTGGAGTCCCTGGTGCTTGAAGGGCTCTCTTGCAAGCCCTCCGGCTTGTGTCAACAGTTTTAATGAGTGTACCCTGGGACAGAGGAATAGGAGCAATCTGTGTAACCCCATTAAGCTAATTATTCTCTCTGCAGATGGCATCCCCTACTAATCCTCTTTGGGTTTGTCATAATCCAGCTCTGAGCTAAAACTGCCTGTTCTGGGAAGAGCTATCTGGGTGATGGGTTTCAGTGCACATGGGTACCTGCTCTGTGGGCCTGGGACCCTGTGGTCTTCTGCTAAGAAGAGCTGCCACAAGAACAGCTTAGAGGAGGGCTGACAAGCCTGTGCCCCTGGGAATATAAAACATTTGCTGTGCTCAGGGTGGCCTGATCTTCCTCTGCTGGCCTTTCTGTTGTGGAGAAGAGGGCTAGAGGGACTCCAGCCATGGTCTTGTGCTTCTGGGAGGACGGTGAGTCACACTGGGCCAGAAACCTGAGGGGTAGAGTGTCTTGGTACTGGGAAGTAACATCAAATGGGAAGATATTTTGGCCTGGGACTCTGGGAGGGATGTTTTGAGCAGGATGCTTGTGATGATGCAAGACTGGGTCTCTTCTCCCACAGCCTTTTGGGCTGTTTGGTAGTGGATCATGTTTAAACACAGTGCCACTGAGTTTCAGGTTCCAGCTCGTTGATTTATGGTACGTTAATATTATAACTTGTCTGGTTCTCCCACCTGGACCTGGAGGGTGAACAATGCAGTTCTTGAGCCAGAGAAGGAGAAATCCTTCCTGAGAACTTTTTTTTTGATTCTTGGAGTAGAAGGAGGGGGTGGCAGGCTACCTGCTCCATTCCTGCTGGATAAAGACACCCAGAGTGTGTGTGTCAGGGGAAATAAGGGTCGGGGGGAGTACATTGGCTTCTCAGAGGATCATACCTCAAGCAGAAGAATACAAAGAGCCAGGATAAATATAATCAGAGGTAAGGAATTGTGTTAGCGTGTCCCTAAAAATTACCCCACTGGATTTTCTCTACCTAGCGTTAACATTAGCATCACTGTGCCATAAGAAGAAGCTGAAGTGTAAATAGATCAAGTTATAGAAGATCTATAAAGCAAACCAAGATCTTTCTAAAAGCTCCTCATTGCCCTTTTTAGAATTATAATATCCTTGAACAAGGCAAGTGCTATTGGCCTGTCCTGGGCTTACTGATGAAGAAACTGAAGGTATGTTGAGTGATTTGCATAAGATCACACAGTGAATGGCACAGATCCAGGGCCTAATCTAGGTTTCTCAGACCAAGTCCAGCATGATTGCCATTAACCCATCATATGCCTCTAGTTTTGCATTTTCCCAACAGGCCACACCCCTCCACCAACTCCTTCCCCATAGATAACTCCCTCCCACAAAAGAGAAATTCTGCCCAACTCACCTTCCAATTACTGTTTAGTTACGGGGAAAGAGTGGCACACAGCCACTGTCTCCTGGTGGTAAAACCCAGAGGAGTCATAGCCCAGTAATGCATCTCAGACAGTGTAACATCCTCTGCCTGGAGCAACCTCCGGAAACATATAATCTACTCCATTCCTTATTTCCCCTCTTGGATATATTGGCATCCCTGTGTGATGCAAAAGGTTAATGCCTTTGGCAGCTAAATGAAATGTTGAAGGTTCAAGTCCACCCACATGTACTTTGGAGGAAAGACCTGGAGATCTACTTCCAAAAAACCAGCCATTGGAAACCATGGAGTACTCTGACATACATGAGGTCACCATAGTTGGAATCCACTCAACAGCAACTGGTTAACTGGATTGAATATATAAACATCATCTAGAAATTCTTTGACAAATTATAGTGACCTAAGACAGGACAACAAGATAAGCTTGTTCTCCTCTTTTCTCCTGGGGAAAAAACAGGAGCTGGTCTTGGTTTTTAGCATTTTGGCCCATCACATGATTCAATCAATGTGTGTGTGTGGGGTAGGGAGTTGGGGGGTGGGGAGTTGGTGTTGGGAAGACACCATTGGATTCACAAACTATAGATCAGCCCCTGACTGGCTGTGTGTTACCCCTGGTCTTTGGCTTTGGTTTCCCCAGGTATAAAGTGAGGGGCTCAGAGTAAATGAGCCCCACTGTTCTTTCCAGCTCTATATCCTATGAATGCAGCATTCACCAGCTTTCTCAACTCCAAGTTAAATAACCCCAGTCCCTATAACTTTTCCCTGTAAAGCATATTTTCCAATTCTTTAATCATCCTGTTATTTTCCTCTGAACTCCCTCCAAGATACCTATGTCACTGGATAGGTATGTGGTATAAATTAGTCAGTAAATCAATCTGTCAGCAATCTCTTGAGCAACCACCCTGTGGTTTGCTGTAGGTTCTGTGGTGTTACTGTCCAACCACACAGGAACCAAAAAAAGCTTTCACTTTGGCTCAGACCACGGGTTCAAAATTTGTCCAGCAGTGGCCTGAAATACCAAAACACACTGTGAGAGGACACTTTCCTTCAATGCTCTCATCCCCAAAAGATCAGAACCTTCCTCCAAACATTAATGTCTAGAGGTGTTTTAAGTAAACATTACTTGGGTACCTCCTCAGCTCATTGTTTTGTGTGAGGAGCACACTGAGAGTTACCAGAATGGATGTGTTGCAGTCCCTGAGCACAAGGACAAGATGCAGGTGTATGCGGTGCATAAGCCAGATACAGAACCAAAGAGAGTTACCCTCCCAAGAAAACAAAACAAAACAAAAAAATACCTGCTACTGTCTAGTCAATTCTGACTCATAGCGACCTCCACTGAGTTTCCAAGCCAGTAAATCTTTACGGAAGTAGATTGCCCCATCTTCCTTTCACAGAGTGGCTGGTGGTTTTGAACCACCAGACTTCTGGTTAGCAGTTAAATGCGTTAGGCACTGTGGGAGTCTATGAATGGTGTAAATGGTTATTGTACTTCGCTGCTAATAGAAAGGTTGGAAGCTTGAGTCCACCCAGAGCCAACTCAGGAGAAAGACCTGGTGATCTACTTCTGATGAATAGTCCATTGAAAAGCCTATAGAACCCGGTTCTACTCTGATTCAAACAGAATTGCCATGAGTTGGAATTGACTTAAGGGCAACTGATTTACATGGGGAACTAGCCAACCTCAAGACTGCAGATGGTATACTGGTTAAGATGTGGGATGTTTTAAAAAGTCCCTCCCCCCATACAGAATGATTAATAATAAAGTGAAGCACCCAAAAGAATTCAGAATTTGGAGAAAAATAGACTTATTTGAATAATGATTTTACCACTTATTAACTAGGTGACTTGGCAAGTTATTTAATTTTCTGAGCCTTGGATTCTTTAAGTATAAGATTATACTTACCAGGAAGGATTGTGTAAGTTTAGACAAGATCGCATTTGTGTAGTGTCTGATTCACAGCAAGTGGACAGCACGTATAATGCACCTTTACAACTCATATGGATCAGTTTTTGAAGAGGTTCTCAACTCTTCTGATTGGATCTATATTTCCAGTCATACCAATAGTTGGGTTGTAAGTTCCATTAGTTACTATGTCATGTGTATAGCAGTGTTGACCCCATTTGGTAATCTAAAAATACTTCTTTCAAGGTTGAAGGACAGTTTTTTATTAATAATATCTCATGCATTTCCCTTATAGTCGTAGATCAACTCCTGTAATAGTGTTTATCTTTATGGGCAAGGTTCATTTTTAGTTCACCCTTAGTTTGCTGTATTAGAAGGAACATTTGGTCCTTGACCCAGACCTGTGGCTAAACTGGCTGGGTCACTTTGACTAAGTCACAATTGTGGCATAGAGAGGTTGTTCTCAAACTTTAAGGTGCATCAGGTCACCTGGAGGTTGATGAAAGCACAGATGACTGCACTCCACCTCCAGAGTTTCTGATTTAGTAAATATGGATGGAGCCGGTAATTTGCATTTCTAAGAAATTCCCAAGTGATGCTGAGGCTGCTGGTCCAGGGACCAAAGTATGAGTACTCTGTATGAGTATCAAGACAAAGTACTTTGTCTTGATAGACAAAGAAAAGCACCTCTGCCTGGTGGAGCTTAGTCAAATTGACTCTTCTGAACCTCCTTCTTTATTTATAAACATTTACCTGATAGACTAGATTAAAAGGTAATAATTAGATAGACAGTGATGCATAGGACACTTTGTAAATTACAAAAGAGGTATAACTATTAATAATTTAATATTTCCCTTCAGCTTTAATTTACTCACCTATAAAAAGGGGATAATAATAGTAATTTTTATAAGGATTACATGAAAGCATTTGTAAAATATAAAGGACTATGTGAACTATAACTTCCCTAAGCCTTAACTTCTTCATCCATAATATGAGAGAGTTGAACCCCTTCCAGGATGGAAAACGGGTTCATCTTAAGTACCAACTCTGGTCACATGGCAGTGATTATATGTACTCCTCTCTCTACACAAAGTGTAGTCTAGGGATCGGCAACACTGGCATCATGGAGAAGTTAGGTACCAGTGCAGCCTACAGAATCAGAATAATTTTTAACAAGATCTCCAGGTGACTCCAATGTACATTAAAGTTTGATAAACACTGGTCTACATCTCTGTTTTGAGAGAGATTCTAAATCTAACTCTCAGATCAATAGGAAAGAATGCTGTGAATAATTATTAATGTCTGCCAAGAAGGCCAGAAAGGAAAGTGGCAGTAATCCCAGATGTTTGCCTTGCCTGAGGAATACCTGGGTGGTGCAAATTGTTAAGCAATTTGTTGCTAACCAAAAGATTGGGATCTCAAGTGTCCACCCACAGGCACCTGGGTAGAAAGTCCTGGTGATCTGCTTCAGAAACACTAGCCACTGAAAACACTATGGAGCACAATTGCACTCTGACACATCTAGGGTCACCATAAGTTGGGACTGAGTTGACTACAACTGCTTTTATTTTTATTTTTTGCCATCTCTGACCTTGAGGAACTCTGGTGGCACAATGATTAAGGCATTGGGCTGCTAACCAAAAGGTCAGTGGTTTAAATTCACCAGCTGCTCTACAGGAGAAAGGTGACACAGTCTGCTTCCATAAAGATTTACAAAGTTGGAAACTCTATAGGGTAGATGTATTCTGTCATTGGGTCGCTATGATTTGGAATTGACTTAATGGCAGTGGGTGGGTTGGTTGTTTTTTGCCTGAACTATATAATCTCTTGGGTCTCAGTTTAATGTTGACTAAGTCTATGAAATCTCTGTTTTATTTAACCACACTTTTTTGGAACTTTTGAAGATGAATTATGTTTTCTTTCAATCTCAGTGAAGTTCATTATTATAGATATGGATAATGCTTGTTTGTACTTAATATCCTTGGATGTTACCATTCTGTGTGTCCTGTTGACCCCCTTTGGGCTTTAATAATAAGATGTTTATTATTTCATCTAATAAGAAGTCAAGAAGCAGGGTGGTTTTGGAGCTGATTCATTCAATGTCCTGACTAAAACTCTGGAATTCTCGTTTTTTTCCTCATAGTCAAATGGTGGCTGTATACCACCAAGAATCACATCTACACATGACAACATCTGTGGTAAAGTGAACTACTTGGCATGGCTTTTCTAGCCAGTCTTTGTGATTTTCATCAGATTCCTGAGTTGTTGTTGTTGTTGATAGATACCATCCAGTTGACTCCAACTGATAGCGACCCTTGTGTACCACACAACGAAACACTGCCTGGTCCTGTGCCAGCCTCACAATACTTACTATACCTGAGCCCATTGTTGCAGTCACTATGTCAATGCACCTCACTGAGGAGTTTCCTCTTCTTCACTGATCCTCCACAGTACCAAACATGACATCCTTCTCCAGGGAATGTCCCTTCTAACAACAAGACAAAAATAAGTGAGACAAAGTCTGGCCATTCTTGCTTCCAAGGAACCTTCACACTACACTTCTTCCAAGACAGATTTGTTAGTTCTTCTAGCAGTCCATGATACTTTCAGTATTCTTTGCCAGCACCACAACTCAAAAGCATCAACTCTTCTTTGGTCTTCCTTATTCATTGTCCAGCTCTCACATGCATAAGAGGCAATTAAAAACACCACGGCAATTAAATATATCTTCTCGGAAGGAAGGTTGGGCAATCTACTTCCACAGTGATATCACCTCGGAAACCCAAGGAGGGGTCGCTATGAGTTGGATCCGACTCAATGGCAAACAACAACAAACAACAGTCTTCAAAGAGACATCTTTGCTCTTCAGCACTTTAAAAGAGGTCTTTTGCAGCATATTTTCCCAGTGCAATATGTCATCTGATTTCTTGATTCCTGCTTCCATTGGTGCTGATTGTAGAACCAAGCAATATGATATCTTTAACAACATCAATCTTTTCTCTGTTTATCGTTATGCTGCTTATTGGTGCAGTTGCAAGGATTTTCATTTTTTTCATGTTGAAGTGTAATCTATACTGCAGACTGTACGTAGTCTTTAATCTTCATCAGTAAGTGCTTCTTAATCTTCACTTTCAGAAAGCAAGGTTGTGTTGTCTATGTATCACAGGTTGTTAATGAGTCTTCCTCCAATTAGTTGCTGTATTCCTCTTCATATAATCCAGCTTCTCAGATTATTTGCTCAGCACAGAAATTGAATAATTATGGTGAAAGGATACAACTCTCATGCACTTCCTTTCTGATTTTGAACCATGCAGTATCCCCTCGTTCTGTTCAAATGAGAGCCTCCTGGTCCAAGAACAGGTTCCCCATGAGCACAATTACCTTTCTGGAATTCCCATTCTTCTCAATGTTACCCATAATTTCTTATATCCACACAATTGAATGCTTTTGCATAGTCAATAAAACACATGTAAACATCTTTCTGGTATTCTTTGTTTTCAGCCAAGATCTATCTGACATCAGCAATGATATCCCTCATTTGATGTCCTCTTCTGTATCCAACTTGCAGTTCTGGAAGTTTCCTGTTAATATACTGTTGCAACCACTTTTATCTTCAGCAAGATTTTACTTGTCTGTGATATTAATGATGTTGTTAAATAATTTCCACATTCTGTGGGATTACCTTTCATTGGAATGGGTACAAATGTAGATATCTTCCAGTCAGTTGGATATCTTCTTGGCATAGACGAGCAAGTGCCTCCAGTGCAGCATCTGTTTGTTGAAACATCTCAATGAGTATTTTGTCAATTCCTGGAGCCTTGTTTTTTTGCCAATTCCTTCAATACAGCTTTGACTTCTTCCTTCAGTACCTCTGGTTCTTGGTCATATTCCACCTCCTGAAATGGATAGACATCAACCAATTCTTTTTGGCACAGTAACTCATTCTGTCCATCTTCTTTAGATGTTTCCTGTGTCGTTCAATATTGTGCCCATAGAATCTTTCAATATTGCAACTTGAGGCTTGAATATTTTCTTCTGTTCTTTTAGCTTGAGAAATGCTGAGTGTGTTCTTACCTTTTGGTTTTCTAACTCCAGGTCTTTGCACAATTCGTTATAATAATTGACTTTGTTTATTGAGCTGCTCTTTGAAATCTTCTGTTCAACTCTTTTATCTTGTTATTTCTTCCATTTGTGTTAGCTACTCTCCATTCAAGGGCAAGTTTCAGAGTCTCTTCTGCCATCCATTTTGGTCTTTTCTTCCTTTCTTGTTTATAAATGACTTTTTGCTTTCTTCATGGATAATGCTCCTGATGTCATCCCACTATTCATCTGTTTTTTGGTCGTTGATGTTCAGTGCATCAAATCTATTCTTTAGGTAGTCTCTAAACTCAGGTGGAATACAATCAAGGTCATATTTTTGCTCTTGTGGAGTTGTTTTTATTTTCTTCAGCTTCAGTTTGAACTTGCATATGAGCAATTGATGGTCTGTTCCACAGTCAGCTCCTTGCCTTGTTTTGGCTGAATATATTGAACTTCTTCATCACCTCTTTCCACAGATGTAGTCAGTCTGATTCCTGTGTATTCCCTCTGGTGAAGTCCACTTGTATAGCTGCCATTTATGTTGTTGAAAAAAGGTATTTGCAATGAATAAGTCATTGGTCTTGCAAAATTCTGTCATATGATCTCCAGTGTCATTTCTATTACCAAAGTCATATTTTCCAACTACTGGTTGTTCCTAACATTTGCATTCCAATCACTAGTAATAATCAACACATCTTGATTGCATGTTTGGCCAATTTCAGACTGCTGAAGTTGGTGAAAATCTTCAATTTCTTCATTTTTGGCTTTGGTGTTTGGTGCATAAATTTGAATAATAGTAGTATTAACTGGCCTTCTTTGTAGACATATGGATATTATCCTATCACCGACAGCACTGTACTTCAGGATAGACCTTGGGACATTCTTTTGATGATGAATGCCATGCCATTCCTCTTCAATTTGTCATTCCTGGCATAGTAGATCATATGATTGTCTATTTCCAAATGGCCAAAACCAGTTCATTTTGGCTCACTAATGCCTAGGATATCAATCTCTTTATGCATTCCATTTCATTTCTGACAACTTCCAATTTTCCTAACTTCACATTTTGTACATTCTATGTTCTTATTATTAATGGATCTTTGCAGCTGTTTCTCCCCATTTTGAGTTGTGCCATGTCAGCAAATGGAGATCCTGAAAACTTCACTCAATCCATGTCATTAAGGTCTACTCTACTTAAGGGAATGGGAGCTCTGGTAGCATAGTGGCTAAGGCACTTGACTGCTAACCAGAAGGCTGGTGGTTCAAACCCACCAGCCACTCCTCGGAAGGAAGGTTGGGCAATCCTACTTCCGTAGTGATACTGCCTCGGAAACCCAAGGAGGGGTCTCTATGAGTCAGGGCTGACTCAATGGCACATAACAACAACAACAACAACCTACTTAAGGGAAGCAGCTTTTCCCCAGTCTTATTTTGAGTGCCTTCTGGCCTCAGGGGCTCATCTCCTGGCACTATATCAATGTTTTAGGGCTATTCATATACTTCACCAGTAAAATATCAGACAGTGTTTCATTGTTATTCATAAGGTTTTTACTTGCCAATTCCTTGAGATGTAGATGGCCCCTTCCTTCTTCCAAGTCAGTCTTAATCTGGAAGTTCTGCTCAT
The DNA here is from genome assembly GCF_000298275.1 of Orycteropus afer afer. Taxonomy (NCBI): domain Eukaryota; kingdom Metazoa; phylum Chordata; class Mammalia; order Tubulidentata; family Orycteropodidae; genus Orycteropus; species Orycteropus afer. The sequence continues at coordinate 3,154,776 of NW_006921640.1, forward strand.
ATCTGTCCACCATGGGTGATACTGCAGGTATTTGAAGTACAGGTGGCATAGTCTCCAGCCTCACAGCAACATGCAAGCTACCATAACAAACTGACAGATAAGTGGTGGAGATTACTGAGTGGGACCATACAAATAAGGTGTATGTAATGCTAATGTGGGGATTGGTCAGTTTCGTCATTCTGCTAGCCTTAAAATGAGCCCTCCTAGAGGCAACAAGGGGGGATCTCACTGCCATCATGAGAGAATAGTGAGAAGTGGAGTGGAACAGAGCACATCCTTGGACCTGAGGTCCCTGCACTGGATCTCCTTGTCAGAGATACACAGCAGAGAGAGGGCAGCAATGGAACAAAGAGGCACTAGATAGAGCAACCAGCCACAGAGCAAGAAAGCTGAGGGACCTTGGGCACAAGAGTTGCTGGAGGAGTGGGGTGCACCTAGGTGTACCTATTGGCAGAGCTAAAAGAGCTTTATAACACTTACCCAAGCAGGGTGGAGGCCAGGCCAAGAGGCCAAGGATCAATGAAGCATGCCTGAGGGCATAGCAGAGGAGAGACAGTCCAAATCAAAGAATTATATGCTAAGAGTGTTCCTGACTTGTAGCCTGTTACTTTCCTAATAAATCCCATAATCATGAGTACTGTCTGTGAGTTCTGTGTGGCCACTGAAACAAATTATCGAACCCAGCAGAGAAGTAGTGAGCCCTGTGGGAAGGATAGTTGGTGTCAGATTTGGTAAAAATGTTGGAAGGTGTTGGCATGTCTGGCCTCATAGGAATAAACCTTGATCTGTTGATAGTGATTCTGTCTCCTTCTTGTGAAATTAGAGGAGGTTTGAAAAAGCCACCTCCACTTCCTTTCTGCAACATCCAAAAGAAGGAAGGAATGAGTTCCTTTTAAGGAATGAATAAGCTTTCTCAGAAGCCCCTCATTAACCAAGGTCATACGTATCACATGATCCAGGACAAGGGAAATGTCATTACAACATGATCAGCTCAGACTAGTCAATAGTCAGCCCCACATGGCCACCGAATCAGGTCTCTGTTAGCAGAAAAATGGCTGAAGGGAGCAATCAACAGTGTGTGCCACAGTCCTATCTCTCTTTCCAATAAGACTCACATGCGTAAGGGCTTTATTTGCATAACTACCACCTCACAACACTGTGAGATCTTCCTATAGCTATGATCATGGCCAGAAAGTATCCCAGCAGGAACTCAAAACATTGTTTAAATAGGTATTTGTGAGCCTTCGCCAGAGAAAGCTGAGCTCTCTGGGAGTCAGAGACAATGTTCACTGTAAATGATGCCTGTGCTTTGATGTGGGACAGGTCATCAGGCTTGCTGGTCGAAGGATAGTCATAATTGGTCATAGTGGATGCACCTGGCCACAGGGTATGTCTCAGGCAAATGATTCACCCTGATGATTTAAAAATAAATGCCACAGTATGATCATTTTGTGTTGTATTCCCTTCTAATCTAATATACAGAGTAGACTCTTGACAAATACCTACATTTATGAAAGCTTAGGAAAGAAGTCTTAATTGCCAGAATTAAAATAATTTTGTAAGCAAGGGGGGTCATTTGGGAGAGCAAAGAAGACTTTCATAGTAGAACAGATTTTGCTGGTGTTCTAAGAAAGGGATATGTGTTAGTTATTTGAATCCTATTCATCCTCTTTTGCAAGAACTTTGTGAATCCACTGCAGTGATGAATCCAGGGTTTTTCTAATAGAAGGTAAAGTTCTTATTAAGATTTTATTCTAGAAAGCAGCCTTATGTCTGGGTTCAGAATTTGCTCTGAAAGAAGGTGGGACTGGGAGGGGAAGGGATGGCAGCAGCCTTCACTTCCCCAGTCCCTAAGGCCTGGGATATGACAGATGTAGATGTCCTTGGACCTGAAGGCTCCTTCCCAGCTCTTTGGAAAAAATTATGGGAAAGCTGTGCTGGAGAGACATCTGAGGGTGCTTCTACAGGAGGTATGTGAGGTGTTTGTACACTGTTCTCTGGGGAAGGCTTGTGGTTCAGTAGAGGAGGATAAATGCTGAGAAGGTGAAGCACTGTGTCTGATTCCCACGGGTGTGTTCTGGTTTTCAGTGGTCAGTAAAAGTCTTTTCTCTAAATGAGCTCCTGGCAACAGCCTTACACCCAAGAGAAGAGTCAGAGAATGACAAAGCCAAATGAACCTCATTGCTCTCCTGGTTCAAAACACCCAAGATGTGGAGGCCATTGCAGAGGAGACCAAGAACCCAGGCCTTTTGACTTCATGTTCCCAGGTCCCTGCTATTATTCTTTTTTTTTTTCTTTTAAATTTTATTTTGATTTGGGTGAAGATTTACAGAGTAAATTCACTTTTCATACAGTAGTTCACATATACTTTGTCTCATGTCATTGACCAAAATTTATAATGCAACAGCTCCCCTCCCACTTCCTCCCCATAGTTACCTCTTCCCAGTGTCCGTCCCTCCATACTCTTCTGCGCCCTGAGCTGTCTCCCTGTGCATAAGCAGCCCTTCCTTCTCCCATGATTGTTCTCTCCAGGGTGTGTGTCTACTTGAGGTAAATGTTTAACTCACTTGCCAGTTCTTTGTTTGGCTGGAAACCACAGGTGTGGGTTCAATCCCAGACCTGAAGGGCAGCTAGGGGCCATAGTCTCAGTGGTTTCACCAGGCTCTATTGGACCAGCAAACCTGGTCCCCACCTTCTTTTTTTTTTTTGCCTCCAAATGATTTTGAGTTTTGTTCCACATTGTTCTCCCTCTCTATGCAGGATCTCGTACATCCCTTCCAAGTGGATGACAGTGGCAGCCGGGCACCATCTAGTTCTTCTGCCTGCTATTATTCTTTGTAATTTTTTTTTTAATTACTTTTTAAGGCTTGGAACATTTATCAAATATCTTCAGGAGTGGAATATTGTGGAAATCCCTGGGTATGCAAATGGTTAAGGAAAGCACTTGGCTACTAACCAAAAGATTGGAAGTTTGAGTCCATGCAGAGGTGCCCCAGAAGAAAGGCCTAGCAATCTACTTAAAAAATAAATAAACCAGTGGAACATTATCAAGTACCTAGAAATAGATCCATCCACCTATAGTCAGCTGATGTTTGAAAAAGGATCAAAACCCATTAAATAGGGAACAGATAGTCTCTTTAATAAATGGTGCTGGCAACACTGATATCCATTTGCAGAAAAATGAAACAAGATCTATACCTTACACCATACACAAAAAGTAACTCCAGATGGATCAAAGACTTAAATGTAAAACTTAAAACTGTACAATTCCTCAAAGAGAAAATAGGCACAAACTTAGGGGCCTTAATTAGTGGCATCAATAGACTACCAGACATAAAAGAAAATGCACAAACAGCAGAAGATAAGCTAGATGATTGGGACTTTCTAAAAATTAAATTCTTATGCACATCAAAAGACATCTCCAAGAGAAAAGAAAAAACCTGTTATTGTTGTTAGATGTGGTAGAGCTGTTTCTGACTCATAGCGACCCTATGCACAGCAGAACAAAACACTGCCCAGTCCCGCACCAGCTCCAGGATCCTTGATATACTTGAGCCCATCGCTGCAGCCACTGTGTCAATCCATCTTGTTGAGGGCCTTTCCCTCTTTTGTCGACCCTCCACCTTACCAACTATGACATCCTTCTCCAGGGAATGGTCCTTTCTGACAACATAACAGTTCTGGTTACATAGTGCTGCTCTGACAAGAAAATACCACAAATGAGATGGCCTTAACAAACAGGAGTTTATTCTTACAATTTGGAGGCTTTAAGTCCAAGTGCAAAGTGCCAGGCTCTAGGGGCTGGGTGAAAGCCCATCAACCTTGGGGTCCAGCTCTGCCTCCTGCTCCCGGCCCACTGAAGCTAGAGGCATTTCTTCACTCAGACAGCTGCTGGCTGCCGAAGCTGAGAAGCCCCAAGGTTGACAAGTAAAAAGCACAGTCCAGTCCCGATGTTACCAATCCACACAGCAGGCCATTAACTTAAGTCCATTGTAAGTCCCAAGGTCAGCAGAGCATGGCAGGCTGCTGAGCAATGGCACACCTACATGCAGGGTCCAAGTAGGCCATAGGCTAGAGACCATTCTCAAAGCTTCTCCTTAAATACAGGGAGCAGACCATATCCCAAAGGCAGCTACTCAGTTGCTTGTGGTAGATCCCACCATGGAGTTGATTGCCAGTCTCCTGATGGGGATTAACTACAACCAGCTGCCCAGCCACTCAACCAGGCCCAGCCAAGTTGACATACAAACATAACCATCACAATGACCAAAGTATGTGAGACGAAGTCTGGCCATTCTCCCTTCCAAAGAGCATTCCGGCTGCACTTCCTCCAGGACAGATTTCTTAGATCTTCTAGTCCATGGTACTTTCAGTGTTCTTCACCAGCACCACAACTCAAAAGCATCAACTCTTCTGTCTTCCTTCTTCGTTGTCCAGCTCTCATGTGCATATGAGACAACTGAATTTTTTCCTCAGTTCTTTCAGCTTGAGAAGTGCTGAGTGTGTTCTTCTCTTTTGGTTTTCTAACTCCAGATCTTTGCACATTTCACTATAGTAATTGGCTTTGTCTGCTCAAGCTGCTCTTTGAAATCTTTGGTTTAGCTCTTTTATCCTGTCATTTCTTCCATTTGCTTTGGCTACTCTCCACTCAAAGGCAAATTTCAGTCTCTTCTGACATTCATTTTGGTCTTTTCTTCCTTTCTCATCTTTTTAATGATCTCTTGTTTTCTTCATGGATGTCATTCTTGATGTCATTCCATAATTTTTCTGGTTTTCGGTCATTGGTGTTTAATGCATCAAATCTATTCTTCAGATGGTCTCTCAATCCAGGAGGGATATATTCCAGGTCATATTTTGGCTCTCATGGACTTGTTTTAATTGTCTTCAACTTCAAGTTGAACTTGCATATGAGCAGTTGATGGTCTGTTCTGCAATCACATTCTGGCCTTGTTTTGGCTAAAGATATTGAGCTTTTCCATTGCCTCTTGCCACAGATGTAGTCTCTGATTCCGGTGTGTTCCATCTGGTGATGTCCATGTGTATAGCCACTGTTTGTGTTGTTGAAAAAAGGTATTTGCAGTGAATAAGTTGTTGGTCTGCAAAATTCTATCATGCTATCTCTAGTGTTATTTCTGTCACCAAGGCCAACATTTCCAACTACCAGTGATTCTTCTTTGTTTCCAACTTTTGTATTCCAGTCACCATTGATAAATAACACATCTTGTTTGCATGTTCAGTAAATTTTAGACTGCAGAAGGTGATAAAAATCTTAAATTTCCTCATCTTTGGTTTTGGAGATTGGTGTGTAAATTTGAATAATTGTAGTATTAACTGGTCTTCCTTGTAGGCATATGGATATTATCCTATCACTGACAGCATTGTACTTAATGACAGATCTTAAAACATCCTTTGTGATGATGAATGCCATGCCTTTCCTCTTCAAACTGTCATTACTGGCATAGTAGATCATATGGTCATCTGATTCAAAATGTCCTAATCCAGTCAATTTTAGCTCACTAATGGCTAGGATATCAATCTCTATGTGTTCCATTTCATTTTTTACAACTTCTAATTTTCCTAGATTCACACTTCATAAATTCCATGTTCTGATTATTAATGGATATTTGCAGCTGTTTCTCCTCAAATTGTGTCATGTCACGTCAGCAAATGGAGGTCCCCAAAACATTACTTTATCCATATCATTAAGGTTGTTTCTACTCTGATAATGCAACTTTTTCCCACTTGTATTTTGAGTGCCTTCTGACCTAAGGGCTGGTCTTCCTGCACTGTATTGAACACTGTTTCAGGGCTGTTATTAAAGTTGCACAGTAATGTATCAGACAGTGTTTCTCTGCTATTCATAAGGTTTTCCCTGGCCAATTATTTGAGAAGTGGATGGCCTCTTCCTTCTTCCTAGTCTGTCTCAGTCTGTCAGCTGTGTTGCAACCTGTGCACCATGTGCAATGCTGCTGGCATTAGAGACACTGGTGATACAGCCTAAGCCTCACAGCTACACATAAGCCACCACAGTATGACAAACTGACAGACAAGGTTGTCTTCTTTAGCTGTTCAAAACCTCTCTGCTCTTCCCTTACCTGTTGTCCCCAGCTTCCTCTCCCTCCTGCTTCCTGCCTCTTGGTTGTGGGGCCTATTTGCCTCCCCTTACCTGATTCCCATGGCTCTGTCTTGTCCCCAACTCTTCCCCTGTTACAGAACCTACAAAATGGGTGGCGGGGGGGATTGGCAGAAATACATCTGAAAAAGGAGATCTGGTGGTGTAGTGCGTAAGGCATTTGACTGCTAACCAGAGGCTGGCAGTTCAAACCCACCAGTCACTCCTTGGAAGGAAGATTGGGCAATCTACTTCTGTAGAGATACTGCCTTGGAAACCAAATGAGGGATCACTATGAACTGGAAATGACTCGACAGCGGTGAGTTTTTTTTAATATCTGACAAAGGACTTATCTTTAAAATTTATAGAAAGCTCCAAACAATTCAACAAAAAAATGGACAGAAGACGTGAACAGACATTTCACCAAAAGAGATATTCAGGTGGCCAAAAAACACATGAAGAAATGTTTGCCAACATTAGCCACTAGAGTGATGCAAATAAAAACAACAAGATATCATCTCACCCCCACACTAATAGCAAAGTTCAACAAGACAGAAAATAACAAATACTGCTAAGGATGGGAGAGATTGGGACTCTAACACAATGCTGGTGGGACTGTAAAATGATACAACCACTGTGGAAAATGATATGGTAATTCCTTAACAAGTTGGAAATAGAAATGCCATTTGATCCAGAAATCTCATTAAAACTAAAACCAAACCCACTGCCATCGATCAATTCCCAATCAAAGCAACCCACACTGGGTTTCAAGGTTATAAATCTTTACAGAAGTAGATTGCCTCATCTTCCTCCCATGGAGTGGCTGGTGGATTTGAACTGCCAGCCTTCTGGTTAGCAGTCAAATGCCTCATGCACTGTGTCACTAGAGCTCCTTAGCAATCTCATCACTAGGTTGTTGTTGTTGTTGTTGTTGTTATGTGCCGTCGAGTCGCCCTCAACCCATAGCGACCCCTCCTTGGATTTCCAAGGCAGTATCACTACGGAAGTAGGATTGCCCAACCTTCCTTCCGAGGAGTGGCTGGTGGGTTTGAACCGCCAGCCGTCTGGTTAGCAGGCAAGTATCTTAGCCACTATGCTACCAGAGCTCCCCATTACTAGGTATATGTCTTAAATAAGTGAGAGCCAGGGCATGAATAAATATATGCACACCCATGTTCATTGCTTGATGTTGTTGTTATGTGCCATTGAGTTGGACCTGACCCATAGTGACTCCTCCTTGGGTTTCCGAGGTGGCATCACTATGGAAGTAGATTGCCCAACCTTCCTTCTGAAGAGTGGCTGGTGGGTTTGATTCTCCTGCCTTCTGGTTAGCAGTCATTGCAGCACTATTTATTGTAGCAAAGAGTTGGAAACAACCCAAGTGCCCATCAATGGAAGAATGGATAACCAAACTACGGTGCATATACACAATGGAATGCTATGCAATACTAAAGTATAACGTAGAACCTGCAATACACCTTATAGTGTCAATCAGTGAACTAGGAGACATTATGCTGACTGAAATAAGTAAATTACAGAAGGACAAATACTGTATTAGTCCACTACTGTAAAATATCAAGGAAAGGTTTACACATAAGGAAACTTTCTTTGTTGGTTATGAGGGATGGGAGGGGAGGGAAAATTGCTAAATAGGTAAAAGACAAGTATTGATATGGGTGAAGGGAAAGGCAATATACCAAAAATGAGTGACCAATGAATAACATTAAGGAAAAGGAAGACACAGAGAGGTGCACAAGAAATACAGACAAACACTTTTACAGACATGATACTGCATTATCAGTAATATCAACCATTAATCTATGGGTGGGTACATAGGTAAATAGGCTGAATGATCAGGTATATGTAGGCAAAAGGGAATATATCCATGACCGTATTGAATTTGGAAGATGATATTTCTGCATACAGATTTGTATGCTCTATAGGAATTTCCATATATATAATAGAGCTAACAGGGGGAAAATTTATGATAACTTCCTAGCCACAGTTAACTACCCTGAGAGAGTGAGTTGTTCAGCCTGTGGGCTTGGGACCATGGTCACAGGAGACATCAAGCTCAATTGGCACAATATGCTACACAAAAACATTGTTCTGTATCCTACTTTGGTGAGTAGTGACTGGAGTCTTAAAAGCTTGCATGCAGCCATCTATGATGCAACAATTGTTCTCTCTTCATCCAGAGCAAAAAAGAATGAAGAAAATCAAAGACACATGGAAACAATTAGTCAAAGGGACTAGTGGACCATGCAAACCTCAACCAACATGACTATGAGACCAGAAGAATTAGATGGTACCTGGCTACCTCTGTCAACCACACGGAAAGGGATTAGTGTAAGAGATCCTGGGTAGAGTAGAGGAAAATTCTGGAGTAAAATTCAAAACCATAAAGAAGAACAGGCTTGCTAGTCTGATAGAAACTGATGAAACCCCCTAGACTATGGCCCCTAGTCACCCTCCAGGCCAGGAATTGAACTCACTCTGGTTGCTTCCAGCCAAACAATAGACTGGCTTATAGGGTGAACATTTATGCCAGGTAGGTACACTGCACATTGTGGGCTATATGAAGAAGAACATGGCATGAAGATTGGAGGAAGACTCATTAATAATCTATGATACACAGATGACACAACTTTGCTTGCTGAAAGTGAAGATGACTTGAAGAATTTACTGATGAAGATTGGAGATTATAGTCTACAGTATCGATTATATCTCAATAAAAAGAAAACAAAAACCCTCACAACTGGACCAATAAGCAGCATCACAATAAACAGAGAAAAGACTGAATTTGTCAAAGACTTCATATTACTTGGTTCTACAATCAATACCAATGGAAGCAGCAGTCAAGACACCAGATGATGTATTGCATTAGGCAAATCTGCTGCAAAAGACCTTTTTCAAATGATGAAGAGCAAAGATGTCTCCTTGAAGACTAAGGTATGCCTAATCCAAACCCTCAAAAAAATCAAACTCACTGCCATCGAGTCTGATCCAACTCACATAGTCACATAGCAAAGAAGTAGTTAAATTGGTTTAGAACTCTAACCTTCATGTCTCTGAGTCTAGGGTTCTATGCGCATGTCCCTCTCTTTGGTGTGGACAATAAAGGTCCCTACATTGAGCCTTAGACTTTAGAGGGTCCTGCTGGGGCCTTCCTCATATACACCATTCCCTAGAGGACAGGAGTCCACAGAGTCTAGGGGATGTACCCCCCCCCCCCCCCCCAGCTCACAACTATCCCTCCCTTTTAAAGCACACACAGGATGTTGTCTGGAATTCTTTGTTTCTAGTGATCCCTCCTTGGGTTTCCAAGGACATATCACTACAGAAGTAGATTGCCCAATCTTTCTTCCAAGGAGTGCCTGGTGGGTTTGAACTGCCACCCTTCTGGTTAGCAGTCCAATGCCTTAGGCAATATGCCACCAAAGCTCCTGTGCCTAACCCAAGCCATGGTATTTTCTGTTGCCTCTTATGCATGTGAGAGCTGGACAGTAAATAAGGAAGACTGAAGACAAGTTGATGCTTTTGAGTTGTGGTGTTGGTGAAGAATACTGAGAGTACCATGATCTGCTAAAAGAACTAACAAATCTGTCCTGGAAGAAGTGCAGCTGGAATGCTCCTTGGAAGGGAGAATGGCCAGACTTCCTCTCACTTACTTTGGTCATGTTGTCAGAAGGGACCATTCCCTGGAGAAGGATATCATGCCTGGTAAAGTGGAGGTCAATGAAAAGGGGGAAGACCCTCAATAAAATGGCTTAGCACAGTGGCCGCAACAAAGGGCTCAGGTATAGCAAGGATTGTGAGGCTGGTGCAGGACCAGCAGTGTTTCGTGCTGTTGTACATGTGGTCGCTATGAGGCGGAGACAACTCGACACACCTAAGGTACATTCCTTAGAACAATCGACCATGGGACATCAAAGGGTAGTATTTGCACAGGGAGATAGCTCAGAAGGCAGGAATGCATAGGAAAGAAGAACACAGGGAAAAGGTAACCAGATGGAGGAAGTGGGAAGAGAGCTGTTACATTGTGGGAATTGTAGTCAATGTTATGAAACAAAATTTGTATGAACTGTTGTATGGAAAATGAATTTGCTCTGTAAACATTCACCCACACCATAATTAAAGAAAAAAACAAATGCAATGGAGCACATTTCCATATGGGGTCATCCTGAGTCAGGGTCTATTTCATGGAAACTTATTATTTGGGAGGTGTGACTGCTGTATTTCAGAGCTGTACAGGTTTGCAAACATGTTTGCTAGCAAATCGGTCTGAAGCATTTTAAAAACACAGCACCTCCAGGAGTGAGGTCTGAGAAGAGACACATTTAAAAACAACAGCAACAATAACAATAAAAATAAGCTCTCACAGGTCATAGATTGGGTTTTGGGGAATTGGACTCAGATGGAGATTAGCACAGAGGAGGTTTATCACAGACTGCCATTGGGGTCAATGCTGCCTGAGAAAGGGGAGAGAAAGAATCAGGACTGGCAGAAGGAGAAGCTTGGGCTGCTAAGTAGTCTAAATGGAGACTCAGCCAATTTTACACGGAGTCTGATTGTGGGCTGCCCAAGTTGGAGTGAGATGACCTGGCCTTCATAGCAGGCATGTATCCACATCCATGGTTGGATGTGAGCTGCCCTGGGAGGATAGTGGCCTTGGGCAAGGTTTTCTTCAGCTAAAGCCAGACCCTCAAGGGGCTGAGAATCGAAGGCTGTCTGGCTGCAGCCCTGGAAGCAGTTAGGGAAATTAATCTCCCTTTTTCAGTGGGGTCTGGTGGTGCATCACAGTAACCACCACCTCAGGTGATATGAAGATGAACTAGGCTTGGGAACCATTGTTTTAGAGGGAATTCCAGAAACCAGTTCTAAATTTGTTAGCTCCCTGTAGATTTAGAGGGCATGTTTCTGGGTTAATGGTGACATACACATTGTTCCCTAGTAAATTTATCTAAACCAAAGTCATCTGCATTTGTAAACATTACCTAGTCAGCCAGCCTCAAGAGAATGGAGATTTGACAAACAGCAGGCCCTTAAAGAGGTGAGTTTGTGCAGTGGGGGGAGAGAAATAGGAAAAACCAACAGGAAGTGTTTAAGGAGCATCTTACATGAACTGGGAGTCTCTGGGTGGTGCAAACTGTTAAGTGCTTGGCTGCTAACAGAAAGATCGGAGGTTCAAGGGGCCATAGGCACATCAGAAGAAAGACCTAACAATTTACTTCTGGAAAACCAGCCATTGAAAACCCTATGGAGCACAATTCTACTCTGACACATGTGAGGTTACCATGAGTCAGGGCTGAATTGACTTGATGGCAACTTGTTTACAGTTTTTAAAGTAACATAAAGGAAAGAGCTTTCTGATAAGTTATGTGGCTTTTGGTAAGCCTTTTAAACTTCCAAAATTCAGTTTCCTCATCTAAGATGAGGCTAATATTATCCCCCGTGCACTATGTCTATGAAAACTGGAGAAAAATTGATTCAAAATGCTTGTTGTTGTTGTTGTTGTTAAGTGCCGTCGAGTCGTTTCCGACTCATAGCGACCCCATGCACAGCAGAACGAAACACTGCCCGATCCCGCAC
>NW_006921640.1:3168764-3174258 GCF_000298275.1 Orycteropus afer afer
TATTATCCTATCACTGACAGCATTGTACTTCAGGACAGATCTTGAAACCTCCTTTGTGATGATGAATGCCACGCCATTCCTTTTCAAACTGTCATTCCCGACATAGTAGATCGTATCCCCCCCAAAATATGTGTCAACTTGGCTAGGCCATCATTCCCAGTATTATGTAATTATCCTCTATTTTGTGATCTGATATAATTGTCCTGTATCTCTATGATATTAATGAAATAAGATTAGAGGTAGTTATGTTAGTGAGACAGGATAGAATCTACAGGATTAGGCTGTATCTTGAGTCAATGTCCTCTGAGATATAAAAGAGATCAGATATACACAAGTGAACAGAGATCAGTTATACCTGACTACAATCAAGAGAGAAAAGAACACATCCTTTGGACTTGGGGTCCCTGTGCTAAGAACCTCCTAGACCCAGGGGAAGATTGATGTCAAGACACATGGAGCTCTCCAAGGAATACTAGGCCCACTGATGTTGAAAGGAGAAAAGGACCCTCCCTCAGAGCCAACAAAGTAAGAAAGCATTCCTCTAGAGCTGGTGACCTGAATTTGGCCTTCTAGGCTCCTAAACTGTGAGAGAATAAATTTCTGTTTGTTAAAACCATCACTTGTGATATTTCTGTTATAGCAGCACTAGATAACTAAGATTGTGCCTAATAGCTTAGGGCATATAATAGGCCTTTGATATTCATCATAAAACAATCTTCAGTGTAATCTGTATAGTAACTCTCTGAGGAAAGCAATATTACTCTTGTTTTGTACATAAAGCAGTGAGGAGCTAAGTAATTTGCCTAAAGCCACATAGCTAGGAAGTAGCTGAACTGTTTAGAACTCTAACCTTCCTGTCTCTGAGTCTAGGGTTCTATGCATGTATCCTTCCCTTTGGTGTTGACAATAAAGTCCCTACATTGAGCCCTGGACTTTAGAGGGTCCTTCTGGAGCCTTCCTCATATACACCCTTCCCTAGAGGAGAGGAGTCCACAGGGCCTAGGGAATGTACTCCCCCCATCCCAGGTCACAACTACTCCTCCCTTTTAAAGCACATTCAGGGTGTTGTCTGGAATTCTTTGTTTCTAGGGTCTTCCATATCAATGCCCATGGAAGCAGCAATCAAGAAATCAAATAATGAGATATTGCATTGGGCAAATCTGCTGCAAAAGATCTCTTTAAATTGTTTAAAAGCAAAGATGTCACTTTGAAGGCTAAAGTGGACCTGAATCAAGCCATGGTATTTTCAATAACCTCATTTGCACATGAAAGCTGGACAATGAATAAGGAACATTGAAGAAGAATTGATGCATTTGTATTGTGGTATTGGCAAAGAATATTGAATGTACCATGGATTGCCAGAAGAATGAACAAATCTGTTTTGGAAGAAGCATAACCAGAATGCTCTTAGAAGCGAGAATGGCCAGACCATCTCTCATACTTTGGTCATGTTATCAGAAAAGATCAGTTCCTGGAGAGAGATCATATTTGGTAAAGTACAGGGTCAACAAAAAAGGAGAAGATCCTCAATAAGATGGATTGGCACAGTGGCTGCAACAATGGGATCAAGCATAGCAAATACTGTGAGGATGATGCAGGACTTGGCAATGTTTTGCTTTTTTGTGCATAGGGCCACTGTGAGTCAGAACTGACTTGACGGCACATAAGAACAACAACAATAACAGCTCAATTCCTTAGCTGCTGCATGACTCTAAAAACCAGTTGTCATCAAGTATACTCTCACTTATAGCAATCCCATGTGTGTCAGAGTAGAACTGTGCTCCATAGGGTTTCAATGATCCTTTTTTTTTCTTTCAGAAGTAACTCACCAGGCCTTTTTTCTAAGGCATCTCTCAGTGGATTTGAACCTCCAATTTTTGGTTAGCAGTTGAGTAGCATTAACTGTTTGTACTGCCCAGGGACTTCTTAGGTAATTGAATCTCTAAACCATCATTTCCTTCTCTGTAAAGTGTATTCTGTGGAGGTGTGTGAGGCTTAAGTTGTGGCAACTGATCAATAAATGGATGCTGATGTTATGAGTTCCTAATACAGCAAGAACTCTCAGGCCTCTAGTCTTTTGCCCAGGCTGTTCGCATCACCTCTTTGCCTTCTAACCCCTACTAATCATTTTAGTCTCAGCTTTCTCTGGGAAATATGCCCTATCACCAGGTCAGATACCCTCTCCTTGTTGTCACAATACCTTCCATTTTCCTGACAAAGCCTGGTACTACTCTGTCTCCCCTCTGTCTTGTTCACTGCAGAGACCTTAGTGACAAGCACTGTCCTCCCTTGCTGTTTGAAGGGGGTGGGGTTGCTATCATTGTGTTGAAGGGATCAGTGCTTTCTGTGAGAGATAAAAACAAGCATGAGATAGGGAAAAGTCAAAGAACAGCAACCTCCCAACCTCCACAATATGACCATGTAGGGGGTGGGGTTAGTGGAGTAGATGTTTTGTCATTGACTGCAGTGAGGGAATACTCTGTTAATTCTGATGCTGTGGTGCCTGGTGAGGCGTCCCTGGTTGGTGCAAATAGTTAACATGTTTGACTACTAAGCAGAGATTGGTGGTTCAAGTCCACCCAGAGATATTTGCAAGAAAAGCTTAGTGATCTACTTCTAAAAAATTAGTCATTGAAAACCATACGGAGCACAGTTCTACTCTGACACACATGGGGCCACCATGAGTTGGGATCAACTCCATGGCAGCTTGTTTGGTCCCTGGTTAGGAGTCCTGGTAGTGCAATAGTTAAAATGCTCGGTTGCTAACCAAAACCTTGGCAGTTTGAACCCACCAGCTACTCTATAGGAGAAGATGTGAGAATCTGCTTCTGTAAAGATTACAGCCTTGGAAACTCTATGGGACAGTTATACTCATAGACTATGAGGCAGAATTGACTCAACAGCAGTGAGTTTGGTTTTGGTTCTTGTCCCTGGTTGCCAGTGGACTGAATGTGTTCTCCCACCTGATCTGGTTGAGAGACCTGGGGGCTGGATTCACAAGCACACCAGGAAACGGCCTGTGGCTTACCTTTTAATGCATCATCAGAGCCATCAATGACAGATGAAGACATTGAGGCCTAGGAAGAAGAGGCCTATTGCTCAAGATTGCATGACACTTCCCATTCCTAAGGACCTTCTATCCTGGTAGATGTACCCATCCCTGGAAAGTGTTAGCAGTGAGTCTCCAATCTGCTTGTGCTTCACAATCACTTGAACCTCTGTCTAACACCAACTCAGAGATTTAAATTCAGTTATGGAAATGACAGTTTGGAAAATCTCAAAGTTCAACTCACATCCCTGGTGATTTGTATCTACTCAGTGTTGAGGACAGAAGTTTGAGAACCTCTGATTTAGAGAGACTTTCAAGTAATTGATTTAAAATTTTATTTTTTCTATTTGTTCATTCCCAAAATATTTTGAAGCATTATAGAAATCTAAGGGAGTGGCGTATGGGGTCCCTTAAGTTGTTTTAAACAGTGTTTAAAACAGTGTTTTAAACAGTGACAAATGGTCACTAGTATAAAATGGCTGCTATGATGATCTCAAGCATAGCAATGATTGTGAGGATGATGCCGGACCAGATAGTGTTTTGTTCTGTTGTACACAGGGTCACTATGAGTCAGAGCCAACTTGATGGCACCTAACAACAACAGTATACAATTTGTTGATGTTGTAGCAAGTAAATAATTGCTTGGCTGAATTTTTACCAGTTACTCTCAATAACAGCCCCTGGACATGTGCAGAGTTGTAGAGAAGTGGTTGTCATCCCTGGCTATATCTTAGAACTACATAGGGTATGTTAGAAAAATATCAATTAAGCAGAAATCTCTCAGGGGGTGAGACACTAAAGTGCAACTAGAGCTGAGAACTCTGGCTATGGCATGTACAAATCTCTCCCTCAGTCATCAGCTTCATTTCCTCCTTATGGCAACCCTGTGAAATAGGGTTTTTTTGTTTTGATTTTATTGATGAAAAAGCTAGGGCCCAGAGATATGAATGGACTAGCCAAAATCTAGAGAGAGAAAGGAATCCCTGAGTGATGCAAACCATTAATAACTTGACTGCTAACCAAAAGGATGGAAGTTTGAGTCCACTCAGAGGTGCCTCAGAAGAAAGGCCTGGCAATCTACTTCTGAAAGATCAGTCATTGAAAACCCTATGGAGTATAGGTCTATTCTGACACAAATGGTGTCACCATAAGTGGGAATTGACTCAATGGCAACTGCCACTAGGAGAGAGGGAAAGGGCTGGTTTCTGGGCATCTGTTCACTATTGTTGTAGTAGAATATTGACCAGTCAACCATAGTTTTCTGTATAGCTGAGAGAATCAGACCAATGTGGCCCAGTATGTACCTTCAAAGGGAATGCGGCCACAGTAGGAGTGGACAAACAAGCCCAGAAGCTGTGCTATGGACTTCCATTTGCTTTGGAAGCCACTCTTGGCTTCCTGTAGAATCGTAGACTGTCACAAAAGGTAGGTTCTTTAGGGTGCAGTGGAGGTTCAGTGGTAGAATTCTTACCTTCTATAGGGGAGACACAGATTCAATTCTGGGCCAATGTACCTCATCTGTAGCCACCACCTATCTGTCAGTGGAGGCCTGCATGCTGTTCCAATGTTGAACAGGTTTCAGGGGATCTTCAGACTCAGGCAGACTAGGAAAGAAGATCTTATGATCTACTTCTGATAATCAGCCAATGAAAACCCAATGGATCACAATCCACAATGGATTATGGGGATGGTGCAGAACTGGGCAGCATTTTGTTGTGTTGTGCATGGGGTCTTAGTTGAGGGGTGTGTGTATGACTGTACAATAACTGCAACAAGATTCTGTAGGGACCACCTAGTCCAACCTCTTCATTTTTTGGTGAAGAAATCAAGATGTTGGTGTGAAAGCCCGAGTCTTCACTGTTTTGTTGAGATCAGCATACGGGTCACCAGGCCTCAATCATTTTCAAATACGTGCTCCCTTGTGTTGGGGTAGTTAAACATCTATTTTTCAGATGACAAAACTGAGGTCTGGGGTATTACTTAATTGACCCAAAATGATATAAGTAGGGAGAAATGTACCAGAGATATGTGGCCAATTCTATGGTGTACAAGTCAGGATTAGGTTTGACTGCATGGAATGGAAATTTGAGTGTCAGTAGCTTAAATAAGAAACTTAGAGGCAGTCTAGAACTGGCATGGTGATTTCATGGCCACCAGTAATCTAAGCTCCTTCCATCTTTTATCTTCAGTATTGGATTCCATTGAGGTTGCAAAAGGGTGTCTGTATTTCTGGCATCACGTAAATGTTCCAGGCAGCTGGAAAGAGCAAGGGACAAGGGTGCTAGCAAGCTGAGACTGATCCTTTTAAGGAGCTCTTCTAGAAGTCTCACCAAATGACTTCTGCTTAAAACTCATTGGTCATACCCATCTGAAAAGAAATTTGGGAAATATCACTTTATTACACAAGGAGCTCTGGTAGCATAGTGCCTAAGGCACTTGACTGCT
>NW_006921640.1:3179379-3203332 GCF_000298275.1 Orycteropus afer afer
ATCTCATTAATTCTGCCTTCCATTGCATCAATTCTACTCCTTTGCCCTTCCAACGTGTTATTTATTTCTGACAATTTAGTATTAATCTTCTGCATTTCTATCTGTAGATTTAGAATCATTTTCAATTTTTCATTTATTTTGTCATTTTATTCTTGTATTTTCTTACAAAATTCTTCTAAGGTTTTTTCTGTGTTTTCTTTGGTCTGTCTCTCAATCCTTTGAGATACCTAATGATAATTCTTTTGAACTCCTTATCGGAGAGTTCTAATGCTGCTTCCTCCTCAGGGATGTGTTCTGGGTCTGTATCCTGCTCCCTTATTTCTACCACTTTATCCTGCTTCTTTGTGTGGACTGTGATGGTCTGTTGTCTCCCAGGCATCGTGACATTGTTGTATTTAGATCTCTGTTAACTGTTTGTGAAGAGCCATCAAGGGTGATTCTGGCTCTTCTTGGTGGTTTTTTATCATTGGCCCATTGGTGGAGAAGGGGGAAGTGGCTTTCACTCAGTAAGTGCAGTTGCAGAAGGTGTGGTTGTAGTTGTGTCTTATGGGGACTGTTGTTGTCTCCCACTCAATTAGACACAAATTACAATTGAATAACCTTCAAAAAACTTATCAGTCTTGCAGGTTCGGAGTGTCCTTGGGGTTGCTGGAAAGCAGAACGTGTTCTTAAGCCCCAGGAATCTGCTAGAGTGCTGTCTCTTTAAATATCCAAAATAGTCAAGCCGCTTTTTAAACCTTCAAAATGGCAGTGTCCTCCAAACTGGCAAAAGTCCACAACTCAGCCCACCTTTCTCTTCACCTTCTCCGTTTGTTCCCCAGCCACTGTGCACAGTCCTCTAGGCAGTCCCTGGCTAGTAGGGTGATTTTTAGGTTAAGTCTTAGATCCTACCACCACTCGGGAATCTCCAAGCTGTCTGTGCTGTCAGGATACCTCAGGATTGCTTGCAGACCACAGCACCGTATGTCTCCTTTTTCGGTATTTTCACGCAAATTCTTCTGTTAGTTGGGGTTTAGTCCACTTCTATATCCTTCCCTTCAAGGCTCAGGGGTCCAGGATTATCTTCTTTGTCTGTGTTAATTGGTTTCCCTTTTCTTTGTTGAAGAGGGTCTGTGCAGTCTTTCTCCCTAGTCCGCCATCTTGCCCACTCTTGGGTTTTTTGAAGAAAATTTTTTAAATTAAACTTTTTATGGGAGCTCTGGTGGTATAGTCCTTAAGCCATTTGACTGCTAATCAGAAGGCTGGTGGTTCATACCCACCAGTCCCTCCTTGGAAGGAAGATTGGGCCATCTTCCATAGTGATACTGCCTTGGAAACCCAAGGAGGGGTTGCTATGTGTTGAATGGACTCGACAACAGTGAGTTTGGTTGTTTGGTAAAATTTTTATGTTGAGATAATTATAGATTTACATGTAGGTGTAAAAAATAATACAGAGAGATTCCATGTACCTTTACACAGTTACCCCTTTAATACCCTCTCACCAATAAAAAAATCTGTTCTCCAGTTCTTTAATTTTGTCATTTCAAGAACATAAAAATGGAATCATACCGTATGCAATATTTTGGGTCACAAGTTGATGTGTATATCAGTAGTTTGTTCTTTTTTATTGCTGAGTAGTATTCCATGACATGGATGTCTCACAGTTTGCTTAACCATTCATCCACTGTGTGTTTCTAATTTTTGGCTGTTACAAGTAAAGCTGCTATGAATATTAGTATACAGGTTTTTGGTGAATGTAAGTTTTCATTTCTCTGGGACAAATGCCCAAGAGTGCAATTAGTAGTCAAATAGTAGGCACATCTTTAGTTTTATAAGAAACTACCAAACTGTTCTTCAGAGTGGCTATAACACTGTATATTCCCACCAGTAATGCATGAATGATCCAGCTTCTCTGCCTACTTTCCAGTATTTGCTGTTGATGATACTTTTATTTTATTCATTCTGGTAAGTGTTTAGTGGTATCTCACTGTAGCTTTAACTTACATTTCCCTAATAGTTTATGAATACCAGAAAGATGTTTACCTGTGTTTTATTGACTATGCAAAGGCATTTGATTGTGTGGATTGTAACAAATCACAGATGACATTGTGAAGAATGGGAATTCCAGAGTACTTAACTGTGCTCATGTGGTACCTGTACATAGACCAGGAGGCAGTTGTTCAAACAGAACAAGGGATTTTGCATAGTTTGAAATCAGATAAGGTGTATGTCAAGGTTATATCCTTTCACCATACTTACTCAATCTGTATGCTGACTTTATAAAGAAGAATGAAGCATCAGGTTTGGAGGAAGACTCATTAACAACCTGTGATATGCAGATGGCACAACTTTCCTCGCTGAAAGTGAAGAAGACTTGAAGCACTTACTGATGAAGATCAAAGACTACAGCCTTCTGTATGTACACCTCAACATCAAGAAAACAAAACTCATCCAATGGGACCAATAAACAATATCATGAAAAACAGAGAAAAGTTGTCAAAGATTTCATCTAACTTGGATCCACAGTCAACGCCTATGGAAGCAGCAGTCAAGAAATTTTCATTGAGTACATCTGCTGCAAAAGACTTCTTTGAAGTGTTAAAGATATCACTTTGAAGACTAAGTTTGCCTGACCTAAGTCATGGTATTTTCAATAGCTACATATACATGTGAGAACTGGACAATGACTAAGGAAGATGGCAGAAGAATTAATGCATTTGCATTGTGGTGTTGGCAAAGAATGTTGAATATATCATGGACTGCTAGAAGGAAAAACAGATCTATCATGGAGGAAATACAACCAGAATGCTCCTCAGAAGTGAGAATGGCCAGATCTTGTTTTTCATACTTTGGTCATGTTGTCAGAAGGGACCAGTCCCTGGAGAAGTATATCATGCTTGGTAAAGTAGAGGGTCAATGAAACAGGGAAGACTCTCAATGAGATGGGTGGACACAGTGGCTGTGCTGATGAGCTGAAGCATGGTAATGATTATGAGGATGGTGCAGGACTAGGTAGTGTTTCGTTCTGTTGTACATAGTATTCCTATGAGTCAAAATCAACTCTACGGCACCTCACAACTAAAATGGATAATAATACTGAATATCTTTTTATGTGTTTATTTGCCATTTTTATATCCTTTTTGGTGAAGTGTCTGTACAAGTCTTTTGTCCATTTTCTAATTAATTATTACTATCATTATTTTCAGGAGCTCTGGTGGCATAGAGACTAAGGCATTTGACTCTAACCAGAAGTCTGTCAGTTCAAACCTACTGGCCACTCCTCAGAAGGAAGGTTGGGTAATGTACTTCTGTAGTGATACTGCCTCAGAAATCCAAGGAGGGGTCACTATGAGTTGGATCTGACTGGACAGCAGTGTGTTGCTACTTTTGTGTATCGCTATTTTCACTGTTGTATTTTAAGAAATCTTCATATATTATAGAATCTGATCCTTTGTTGGATATATGGTATTGTAGTTAAGGTTATGGGTTAACTTGGCTGGGCCTGGTTGAGTGGCTGGGCAGCTGGATGTAGTGATTCCCCATGATGAGACTGGTAATCAACTCCATGGTGGATTCTGCTGTAAGCATCTGAGTAGCTATCTTAGAGATGGCTCCCTTCCAGTATAAGAAGGAGCTTTGAGAAATGTCTCTGAGCTATTTGGTACATTTAGAGGCTACGAGTAGCTGAGTTTTCATTCAGCAACCTGCCACATTGCTTGCTGATCTTGGGACTATTTCTAGAATTGCACTAGTGACCTGCCATGTTGCTTAATAATTTGGGGAATGTGCCATTTTACTTGTTGACCTGGGGTTTTTCAATCTCAGCAGCCATCAGCTGCCTAAGTTAAGAGATGCCTTCAGCTTCAGTGGGCCAGGAGCAAGAGGCAGAGCAGAAGCCCAAGGTTGAAGGCCCTTCACCAAGCCCTAGAACCGTCCCTTTGAACTTGGACTTCTAGCCTCCTAAACTGTAAAAGAATAAATCCCTGTTTATTAAAGCCATCCATTTGTGGTATGTCTGTTATAGCAAAACTAGAGAATCAAAACCTGTCGTTTACAAATATTTTCTCCCAGTCCGCAGCTTGTCTCTTCATCTTCCTAATAAAAACTTTCACAGAGCAAAAGTTTTACATTTTCATAAGGTCCAATTTAATTAGTTTTTCTTTTTGTAGATTGTGCTTTAGATGTCAAGTCTAACAAATCTTTGCTTAGCCCTACATCCTGAAGATTTTCACCTGCATTTCTTTTTTCTAGAAGTTTTGTAGATTTATATGTTACATATATGTCTGTGATCAATTTGAGTTAATTTTTAAATAAGGTGTAACGTATAAGTTGAGTTTAATTTATCTGTGGATGTTCAATTGCTTCAGCACCATTTGTTGTTATTCTTTCTCATTTTGCATCTTTGTCAAAAACCAGTTGAGCATATTTGTATGTATCTATTTCTTGATTTTCTATTCTGTTCCACTGACCTATGTGCCCAGCCCTCCACCTATAATTCTTGAGACTTTTTAATGAATTGTTTTTTTCACATTTAAAGGAATATATCACGTTATAGAATTTTGAAACTATGCAAAAAATATGAATAAAAAAATCCTGTACACCATTGTTCACTGCAGCACTATTCACCAAAGCCAAAAGGTGGAAACAAACTAACTGTCCACCAACAGAGGAATGGATAAGAAAAATGTGGTACATGCAATAGAATACTCCTCATCCTAAAGAAAAATGAAGTCTTGAAACATACTAGCACATGGATGAATGTTGGAAACATTGTGCTGAGTGAAATAAGTCAGTCACAAAAGGACAAATATATATGATCTCACTTATATGAAGTAGACAGATATATAGAAACCACTGCTTATTAGTGGTTAGCAGGGGTGAGAAGGAAAGAGAAAGAAGGAGTTATTGGTTAGGCGGCAATGAATTTCTGTTCAGGGTGGTGGAATAGTTGGGAAATGATAGTGATAATGATTGCACAACATGATAAGTGTGATAAATGTAACCAATGTCCCTGAATTATACATGTAAGAAGTATTGAATTGTCAAGGGTTTTGAGATATATATAGATATAGATAGATAGATAGATAGATAGATAGATAGATAGATAGATAGATAGATATAGATAGATAGATAGGAACTCTGGTGGCGTTGGGCATAACCAGAAAGTTGGTGGTTCAAATCCACCAGCCACTCCTCAGAAGGAAGGTTGGGCAATCTACTTCCATAGTGATACCACCTCGGAAACCAAAGGAGGGGTCGCTGTGAGTCAGGTGAAAGTTTACCCAGCAAATTAGGTTTTAATCTAACAATTTCTACACAAAGTACTCAGTGATATTTGTTACATTTTTCACAATGTGTTATCATTCTCCTTCATTCTGTTCTGTTTGGACCATTTCCAGTACTTTAGTTTTCTTGCCTCCTTATCTTCCTCTTTTTGCTTTAGAATGATTTTTGACCATATGATTTCATATAGATGATTTTTAGAAGGAGATCATTACTCATAGGTGATATTCTTTACTCTATGAGCCATCTGTTATTCAAGGGATAATTTCAGTTTAAGGTTTAAAGAATATTTCAGGGTGATCATCTTGGGGAGTCCCTAGTGCTCAACTACATCAGTAAGAATTTGAGTTCTGTTCCACATTTCTCTCCCATTCTATTAGGATCCATCTGTTGTGGCTCTGATCAGAATGGTCTTGTGGTGGTAGCTAGGCACCATCTAGTTCTGGTCTCAGGGTAGTTGAGGCTGTGGTTTACACAGATTATTAGACCTATAGACTGCTTTTGTCTCTGAGTCTTTAGTTTCCTTCTTTTTCTTTTGTTCCAGATAATTAGAGACTAATTGTTGTATCTTAAATGGCCACTTGCAAGCTTTTAAAGGCCCAGACACTACTCACCACATTGTGATGAAGAACATAAACTTTATGAACTATATTATGCTAATTAACTGAGTTGTCCCATGAGACTATGATCTTAAGCTTTCAAACCCAGAAAACAAATCTTTCAAGGTGTTTGGTCATGTCTAAGAAGTAGCTATAACTGTGTTCCTTATGTAGTTTATTGTATATATAAATATACAAGCATGCACACACATATTTGCGTGTATAAATGCCTATCAATAAAGCTATCTGTGCACACATATGAATCCACATATTCATACCCATACACATATATGCTTATATACATATTTGTTTAACCACATATATATTTTGGTTGTTGTTGCAAAATTATATCTGTCATATTCTTTACCAAAAATATTCTTTTTTCTTGTGCACTTGTTAATGACATCATTTACCTTGGTTACACTGTATGTACTTCATCCATATGCAATGTTACATTTTCCACCACCAAAAATAGTGTCTGGATCTTCAGAGTGCTCTCCCATCCCTGCTGCCTTAGGCTGTGTTCTTTAGAGAAGGAAAACCAGTGAAGCACATGTATATGTATATAAATTTATTTATTCAAGGGAATGACTCACACAGCTGTAGAGGCCAGCAAGTCCCAAGATCATGGGTCAGATGTCAAGCTAGAGGTTTCTCCTGACTCATATAGCTGTAGGAGCTGACAAACCCGAGATTGGCAGGCAATACAGCAGGCTAATGGTTTTGGATGCTGACAAATGCAAGATTGGCAGATAAAATGGCAGGCTATTGGTTCATAGGCTGTGAAAGCAACAATGCCAAAATTTACAGGCAATACAACAGACCACTCATTCAAGTTCAGGAACTGGAGATGGATGATGATAAGCCAGATGTAGGATCTAGATCCAGCAGAAAGCCAGAGATCTTTGCTGGAAGTCCATATATATTGGAAGCAGGCCATATCCCTGTGGAAACTCCCTTTCAACTGATTGGCTGCTCATAGCAGAAGATTATGGTGGTGATTACATTATATTAGATCTCATCCTGGCAGATAACTACATCACAATGGATAAACCTCTGAGAATCATGACCAACCCAAGTTGACATACAACCTTAACTATGACACTTGGTAACCACCAATGAATGTTGTTTTCTCTACATATCTATTCTTATCTTCTGATAAAACTGCAGTCATATAATATTTATCCTTGTGTCATTGACTTATTTAATTCAGCATAGCATCCTTCAGATTTAGCCACATTATAAGATGTTTTGAGGACTCATGATTATTCTTTCTGGCTGTGTGGTATTCCAGTGTACCACATTTTGTTTATCCTTTCATCTGTTGTTGGACACAGTCTGTTTACATCTTTGCATTGTTGTGACTAATGCTACATATTATATATATATATTTATCACAATTTAAAAAATGTTAATAAAGATATTGGCCAAATGAAAAACAAACAAACAAACCTTGAAGTTTCCATTATCTAAAAATAGCACTATTAGCAATTTGGAGTATTTTCTTCTAGCATCTTTAAAACATATTCATTTTTATTTAATTTTTGTTACTATTTCTGCTTATATTTTGTAATCATGTGGTTAGGTTAGATTATGTTGCAGTGACAAGTGATCCACAAATCTCAGTGGCTTAATCCAACAGATATTTATATCTCACTTACATAAGTTCTGCTGTTTAGTTGTTCACTCATTTGCTGTTAGTTGTCTGTTAGTTTGTTATCTATCAGTTAGTGGTGGCTTGCATGTTGCTATGATGCTGGGACCTATGCTACCAGTGTTTCAAATACCAGAAGAGTCATCCATGGTGAGCAGGTTTCAGTGAAGCTTCCAAACTAAGACAGATGGGAAGGAGGATGTGGTGATCCACTTCTGAAAAAATTGGTCAGTGAAAACCTTGTAGATAGCATGGAACATTCTCTGATATTGTACCAGAAGAAGAACTCTTCAGGTTTGAAGGCAATCAAAATATGACTGGAGAAGAGCTGCCTCCTCAAAATAGAGTCAACCTTAATGATGTGGATGGAGTACAGCTTTTGGGAACTTCATTTGCCTATATGGCACAACTAAAAATGAATAGCTATAAATAGCCATTATAAATGTATGCAATTTGAATCAAGGAAAATTGGAAGTTGTCAAAAAGGAAATGCAATGCTAGATCAATATCCTAGGCATTGGTGAGCTGAAATAGACTAGTATTGGCCATTTTGGATCTGTTAATCACATGGTCTACTATAGGAGCTCTGGTGGCTTAGTGCCTAAGGCATTTGACTGCTAACCAGAAGACTGGCAGTTAAAACCCACTAGCCACTCCTTGGAAGGAAGATTGGGCAATCTACTTCCCTAGTGATATTGCCTTGGAAACCCAAGGAGGGGTCGCTATGAATTGGACGACAAATTGAAGAGAGATGATATTGCATTTATCATCAAAGAGAATATTTCAAGATCTATCCTGAGATACAATGCTGTCAGTAACAGGATAACATTCACTTATCTACAAAGAAGAACAGTTAACATGAATGTCATGGAATGAATTATATCACCTCCAAAAATGTATCAACTCAGCTGGGTAATGATTCTCAGCGATCTGGCAGTTATGTAATGATGTGATTATCCCTCTGATGTGATATGATGTGATTAACCTATCAATGGGAAGGGAATTAAGGTGGGATGCAACATCCTTACTCAGGTCATAGCCCTAATTCCACATAAGGGAAATTTCCTTGCGTTGTGGCCTGTATCACTTTTTATGTTACAAGAGATGAAAAGAAAGAGAAGAAAGCAGAGAGGGAAGAACTTCAGTACCATTAAGAAAGAAGAATTGAGAGTAGAGCACATTCTTTGGACCCAGGATCCCTGTACTGAGAATCACCTAGGCTAAGGGGAAGATTGGTGCCAAAACATAGAGATCTCCAAGAGACACTGGACCACAGATTTTGAAAAAAAGAAAAAAAAAGGACTTTCTCTTAGAGCTGACAGAGAGAGAAAGCATTCACCAAATGGCACCCTAAATTTAGGCTTCTAGTCTCCTAAACTATGAGAGAATAAGTTTCTGTTTGTTAAAGCCATTCACCTGTGGTATTTCTATTATAGTAGCACTAGATAGGAAGCTCTGGTGGCTCAGCGCCCAAGGCACTTGACTGCTAACCAGAATATTGGCGGTTCAAACCCACCAGCCACTCCTCAGAAGGAAGGTTGGGCAATCTACTTCAGTAGTGATCCTGCCTTGGAAACCCAAGGAGGGGTTGCTATGAGTCAGAGATGACTCGATGGCATATAACAACAACAACAACAGCACTAGATAATTAAGACAATGACTATTCAAATTTATACTCCAACCATCAATGCCAGAGATGAAGAAATTGAAGATTTTTACCTTCTTCTGCAGTCTGAAATTGATCAAATATGCAGTCAGCTTGCATTGATAATTACTTGTGACTAGAATATGAAAGTTGGTAACCAAGAAGAAGGATTGGTGGCTGAAAAACATGGTCTTGGCAATAGAAACATCACAGGAGATCTCATCATAGAATTTTGTAGGACCAACAACTTATATATTGCAAATACCTTTTTTCCACAACATAAACTGTGACTAAACACATGGACCTTACTGGATAGAAAACACAGGAATCAAATTGATTACATCTGTGGAAAGAGATGATGGAGAAGCTCAATATCAGCAGTCAGAATTAGACCAAAGACTGACTGCAGAAAAGAACATCAATTGCTTTTATGCAAGTTCAGTTGAAGGTAAAGAAAAGTAAAACAATCCACAAGAGCCAAAGTATGACCTTCAGTATATCCTACCTGAATTTAGAGATCATCTCAGGAATATATTAGACACATGAACACTAATGATGGAAGACCAGGAGAGTTGTACGCCAACATCAAGGACATCATGCATAAAGAAAGCAAAAGGTCATTAAAAAGACAGGAAAGAAAGAAAAGACCAAAATGGATGTTAGAAGAGACTTGGAAAATTACATGGAGTGACTAAAGTGAATGGAAAAGCACAAGAGTTACAGACAACGAAGGTAAACATATTATATACACAATCTTGCATTATCAGTAATAACAAATGTTAATCTACAAGTGGATGTGTAGGTAGACAGGCAAGAAGATCAGGTATGGGTAGGCAAATGATACTACACCCACGACCACGTATAGGTGTTGCAGACAATATTTCTACAAATGTATATGTAGAAATGTATATAATGTATGTACATGGACATTTTTATGTTGTTGTTGTTGTTAAGTGCTGTCGAGTCATTTCCGACCCATACACAGCAGAATGAAACACTGCCCAATCCCATGTCAGCCCCACAATCCCTGCTGTACTTGAGCCCATCATTGGAGCCACCGTGTCAATCCATCTCGTTGAAGGCCTCCCTCTCTTTCGTGGACCCTCCACCCTACCAAGCATGACATCCTTGTCCAGGGAATGGTCCCTTCTTACAACATGACCAAAATAGGTGAGACGAAGTCTGGCCATTCTTGCTTCCAAGGAGCATTCTGGCTGCACTTCCTCCAGGACAGATCTGTTAGTTCTTTTAGCAGTCCACGGTACTTTCAGCATTCTTTGCCAGCACCACAACTCAAAAGCATCAACTCTTCTTCAGTCTTCCTTATTCATTGTCCAGCTCTCACATGCATATGAGGCGATTGGAAATGTCATGGCTTGTGTCAGGCGCACCTTAGTCCTCAAGGAGATATCCTTGCTCCTCAGCTCTTGGTACAGTTCCTTCGCAGTTGACTTTCCCAATGCTACACGTCATCTAATGTTCTGACTGCTGCTTCTGTTGGCATCGATTGTAGAAACAAGCAACGTGAATTCTTTGACAACCTCAATCTTCTCTCCATTTATTGTGATGCTGCTCATTGGTCCAGTTGTTAGGATTTTTGTTTTCTTTATATTGAGACGTAATCCATACTTCAGACTGTATTCTTCAACCTTCATCAGTAGGTGCCTTAAGTCATCCTCACTTTTATAGCATATGTATATATATGCCCATGTATATAGTAGATCTAACAGGGGTCAAAGTTATGAGAACTTCTTAATCATAACTGAACACCTTGAGGGAGTCACTGGGCCTGTGAGCTCAGGACCATAGTCATGGGGCACATCAAGGTCAACTGGCAAAACAAGGTAATTATTCTATTCCAATTATTTTATGGCCTACTTGATGAATAGCTACTGAGGATTCGCCATCTAAGGTGTAACTATTAGTCTCTCCTTGTCTACATTGAAGAAGATGCATGGGAATAATTAGTCTAAGGAACTAGTGGATCATGTGAATCTCAGCCTCCATGGCCATGAGACCAGAAGAATTAGATGGTACCTGGCTACTACTGCCAACCACTCTGAAAGGGATCACAATAGGAGACCCTGGATAGAGTGGGAGAAAAATTTGGAACAAATCTCAAAATAATAATAATAATAAAAAAATACCAAGCTTACTGGTCTCATAGAGGCTGGTGGAACCCCTGAGACTATGACCCTTAATCACCCTTCAGGCCTGGAACTGAACTCACTCCCATGGCTCAACTTTCAGGCAAACAATAATCAAGTCTATGAGGTAAACACTATCATGAGAGAGGTACAGACTCTTCAGAACAATCAAGCATGAGATCAAAAGGGCAGCACTTGCCCAGAGATAAAGCTCAGAAGTCAGAAATGGATAGGAAAGAAGGACAAGGGGAAATGATAAGTACAGGGAGGAAATGAGAAGAGTGCTCTTATACTGTGGGGATTGTAATTAGTGTCATGGAACAAAATGTGTATGGACTGTTAAATGGAAAATCAATTTATGCCATAAACTTTCATCCAAATCACAGTAAAAAGTTAATGATAATAATAATAATAATAAAGTGAATAGAAGAAATCATAAAGTAAAAGAACTGAACAGAAGATTTCAAAGGGTGGCTCAAGAAGACAAGTAAAGTATTATAATGTAATGTGCAAAGACCTGGAGTTAGAAAACCAAAAGGGAAGAACATGCTTGACATTTCTCAAGATGAAAGAACTGAAGAAAAAATTCAAGACTCAAATTGCTATGCAGAAGATTTTTACAAGCAAAATATTATCCAATGTTTCTTCCAAGGAGTGGCTGGTGGGTATGAACTGCCAGCCTTCTGGTTTGCAGTCAAATGCCTTGGGCACTACAGCACCAGAGCTCCCTTGAACAACATAGGAAGCATCAAAAGAAAGTGAAAAGAATATAGAGTCACTGTACTAAAAAGAATTGATCATATTCAACCATTTCAGGAGGTAGCATATGATCAAGAACCAATGGTACTGAAGGAAGAAGTCTAAGCTGCACTGAAGGAATTAGCAAAAAACAAGAATAAAGGAATTGATGGAATACCAATTGAGATGTTTCAACAAATGGATGCAACACTGAAAGCGCTCCCTTGTCTATGCCAAGAAACTTGGAAGAGAGCTACCTAGCTAACCAACTAAAAGAGATCTGTATTTGTGCCCATTCCAAGGAAAAGTGATACAACAGAATGAAGAGATTATCAAACAGTATCATTTATATCACATGCAAGTAAAATTTTGCTGAAGATAATTCAAAAATGGTTGCAGCCATACATGGACAGGGACCTGCCAGAAGTTCACATCAGAGTCAGAAGAGGATGTGGAATGAGGGATATCATTGTGGATGTCAAATGGATCTTGGCTGAAAGCAAAGAATGCTAGGAAGATGTTTACTTGTATTTTATTGACTATGCAGAGGTACTGGACTGTGTGCATCATAACAAATTATAGATAGCATTGAGAAGAATGGGAATTCCAGAACACTTAATTGTGCTCGTGTAGAACCTTAACATAGACCAAGAGGTAGTTGGTTGAACACAGTAAGGAGATACTTGTGAAAAAACCAAACCCATAACACCAAGTTGATTCTGACTCTTATCAACCATCTAGGTCAAATTAGAACTGCACATAGTTTTTCCAAGGCTGTAAATCTTTATGGAAGCAGATTGCCACATATTTCTCCACAGAGAAGTTGGTGGGTTCAAACTGCTGACGTGATTAGCAGCCAAACATTTAAGCACTGTTCAACCAGGGCTCTGGCAAGGGGATAATGCATGATTTAAAGTCAAGAAAGGTGTGTGTCAGAGTTGTATTAGTTCATCATACTTATCTAATCTGTATGCTGAGCAAATAATCTGAGAAGCTAGACTATATGAAGATGAAAAGGGCATCAGTATTAAAGGAAGACTTACAACCTGTGATATACAAATGGCACAACCTTTCTTGCTAAAAGCAAAGAGGACGTGAAGGACTTACTGATGAAGATCTAAGACTACAGTCTTCAGCATGGATTATACCTCAACATAAAGAAAATAAAAATCCTCACAACCAATGCAATAAGCAACTTCATGATAAACACGGAAAATATTCAAGTTGCCAAGGATTTCATTTAGTTGGATCCGCAATCAGTGTCCATGGTAGAAGCCATCAAGAAATTAAAAGATGTATTGCCACTACAAAAGTCCTCTTTAAAATGTTAAAAAGCAAAGATGTCATTTTGTGGATTCAGGTGTACCTGAGCCAAGCCACCATATTTGCAGTTGCCTGATGTGAATGAGAAAGCTGGACAATGAATAAGGAAGACTGAAGGAGAATCGATACATTTGAATTATAATGTTGGCGAAGGATATTGAATATACTGTGGACTTCCAGAAGAAGCCTTGGAAGATATGACAGAATGCTCCTTAGAAGCAAGGATGATGAGACTTCTCATGTGCTTTGGACATGTTATCAGTCCCTGGAGAAGGACATCATGCTTGGTAAAGTAGAGGGTCAGCCAAAAGAATGAAGACCCTCAATGAGATAGACTGACCCAGGAGCTGCAACAATAGAATCAAACATGGCAACGATTGTGAGCATGGTACAGGACTGGGCAGTGTTTTGTTCTGTTGTACACAGGTTTGCTATGAGTCAGAATTGAATCCAGAGCACTGAACAACAAGAGTAATTCAAGCTGCTTTAGTATTTTGGCTATGCTGTCCTAATTTGAAGTCTCCATATTCAGTGCCTCAGCATAGTAGTGACACATGACATGTCTGCTTACATTCCATTGGCAAGATTTGAGCCCCATCTAATTGCAAAGGACTCAAAAGTGTGGTCTTTCATGTACCCATGAAAGAGGAATATGGCACAGGATTTGGTGAGCTATGGCATTATATCTGCTCCGTATTGTATGAAGGATGTTTAATTCTACTTTTATAGGTTAATATTATTGCACAGAAGGAGCCCTGGTGGTAACGGTTAAACGCTTGGCTGCTAATGGGTGGTGGGTCGAACCCACCCAGCAGCTCAGTGGGAGAAAGACCTAATGATCTGCTTCTGTAAAGATTACAGCCTAGGAAACCCTATCAGGCAGTTCTATCCTATTACACAGGGTCACTGTGAGTCATAATTGACTAGAGGGCACCCAACAACAAGCACATTATAGCATAAAGTCTTTCATACTTTTTATAAATTTCAAAAACAAATTTTAAAATGATTTGCAGCATAGAAAACATCTTGGTATTTTTTGAAGTAAAATTCTTATTACTTGGAAAGTTCACTTATATAAAAAGACCCATTTTCTAACTACAAGAGGTATAGGAGGCCTGTCATAATGGTATCATTGCTCTTATGAAAGATACAAGGAACAAAGTGAAGCCATTTGCATCATGCAGCTTTACCTCCTGGACTAGTGCAAGGTTGCTGTCAATCTCACTCTAAAATCTTCCAGACAGTTTCCATAATACTAAGCATGGTTTGGATCTTTTCCTATGGCAAGTGTCATTCTGAGGTAGATTTTTCTTTTCTTTTTTAGCTAAAACAAGTAGAATGGTCCCAACTGAAGAACAAACTAAGGCTCTGGAAATTGAGTGAAGTGAAAACACAAGGCATTGGGCAAGTGAGAGCTAATAATCATGAATTTTATCCCAAACAAAACTGTGTGGAACAAAAGGCAAAGAAACAAAAGGACTTCCTTGGACCATTCAAAACACGGATAAATATATTTCATGCAGCATTCTGCCAACACCATCCCCTAAAATGAGGGAAATGCCACAGTGTCTTTACCCATGTTCTTCCTTCCACTTGAAATCCTTCTCTTTCCCCCACCCCTCTTTGGCTTTAAAGAGCACAAATTTATTTTCTCACAGTTTGGGAGGTGAGAAGTTTGAATTCAGTGTACCAGCCATAGGAGAAGGCCCCCTCTTTGTTGGGGTTCTACAGTAGCCCTGGCGCTCCTTGGTTCTTTGGAGAACTTCAGTGACATCTATCTGCCCTACCTCCTGTCCATTTGATGCTCGTTAGTGTCTGTGTCAGTGTAGCTCCTTACACAGCAGTGATTAGGTTTAGAACATACCCTACACTGATATGATCTCATTAAAGTAACAAAGAAAAAACCTATTTCCAAACTGGATTACATCCAATGATATAGGGGTTAGGATTCCAACAGATATTTGAGACTATTCAATCCACAGCAGTGTCATGGACCAAAAATGAATTAAAAGACCTGGTCTTGTCTTTAAATTGCTTACAATTCACCTGGAAAAAGGTGATGAACTTTTTTTTTCTAAAATGTTTTATTGTGATGTTGGAGAAAATTTACATGGCAAATTAGGTTCTATTTTAATAATTTCTATGCATACTATTAGTATGCATAGAAATTATTAAAATTATTTATAAATTTATAATATTTGTAGTTATTTTCACAATGTGCCAGCATTTGCATGATTTCTATTTTGGCTGTTCTGTTTCCATTTCTATTCTGCTTCCGGGTCCCCCCATCCTTCTCATTTTGGGTATAGGGTAAATGATGACCATTAGATCTTATTTAGATGATTGTTTAGAGGAGCACAGTACTCAAAGGTGATATTACTTATTTTATGAGGCACTCTCTCTTTTGGCTGATAGATGACACTTCTCATTCCTTTTTTTGTCAAGTTAAATGCTGTTCATCTTTCAGATTTGTTGTGTTCACTACCTTGATGGAATACCAAACCAAAAACCAAACCAACCGCCATCGAGTCGATCCCAATTCATAGCAACCCCCATTGGGTTTCCAAGGTGGTAAATCTTCATGGAAGTAGATTGCCCCATCTTCCTTCCATGGAGCGGGTGGTGGGTTTGAACTGCCAACCTTCTGGTTAGCAGTCAAATGCCTTAGGCGCTGCACCACCAGAGCTCCTTCCTTGATGCAAAGGTGGTCTCTAAGTACAGTTCAGTCAAGCATTCCCTGGGGTCATGGAACAGGAAGGCTCACAATAAGATGCTCAAACATGATTTGTTACATAGATTTAAAACATCAGTAAGAAGCAAATGGAAAGAAGGGGATAGGTTAACTCACCTAGGATAGAGTCACATAACCTGAACCCTGGGCTACACAATGCTCATATGTCCTTTATCTGCTGAATCTTCTTTACTGATGGTGAGGTGATCAGGAACAGAACCGAGGGTGAGAAAAGGGCCTCAGCAGAAGCCAATGTGAGCTTGTGTTATCAAAGAGCAGGGACAAGGACGTCAGCCCCAGTGTCCACCACACCCCCTCACTTAATCTGCTCAGCAGCTAATAATTTCTATCCACACCCTTCTGTCTGAGGGGCACCCTTATTTGTCCTCAGCTCTCATCCCGATAATTCAACCCTCAAATGATGAGAGAAAAAATTTTAATCAAATTTCCTGAAAAAAAAATAAAGAGAATGAATTATTGGAATTCTCTTTTAATTTGTCTTTTTCCCCAAAGTGAAACAATCTGAAATTCCTGCTTCAGTCACTAACTGCCATGAGGAGTTCCTGTTTCATGCTTCTGTTCTACTTTTATAGTCAAGGCTGACCAAACTGTTTTCTATTTGGTTGGACCTTGGTGGGAATTACAAGTGCTTGTGAATAAATGAAAATGTGTTTGCATGTGTGTTTAATTTGCCTAGACAAGCTTAGCCAGTAGTGTTGTGTTCACATGTGTCACCAGCATAATCCTGATGAAGTGTAAACAAAACAAGTGTTTTCCAGTTGTTCTCTCTGGAGCTCTGGTAGCATAGTGCCTAAGGCATTTGACTGCTAACCAGAAGGATGGCGGTTCAAACCCACCAGCCACTCCTCAGAAGGAAGTTTGGGTGATCTACTTCCGTAGAGATATCACCTCGGAAACCCAAGGAGGGGCTGCTATGAGTCGTGTCCAAGTCGACGGCACATAACAACAACAATAGCTGTGAGTGCACTTAGGGTGGGTTTTGCTGGTCTGTGGCTGTCACTCACAAGCTGCTCTGGTCTGTCAGGCAAACAACTCCAGGGGTGTGCACCCTCTCTTACTCTTGTTGCCGAGGGGACACAGCTCTGGGGCTGCAGGCAGGAGGGTGGGACCATCTCCAAGGATTCTTCCTTATCAGGAGGATACAGAGTCCTGAAAATCCACTCCCCCCCCCCGGAGTGTGTGTTTCCTTTTGGATCTCTGAGCATCTTTTGATCTTGAAACTAATCCATTTCTTCCTCTCTCTTTTCCTATCCTCCCTGTTCTTTTCCACCTCCTCATCTCAACCAGTTTAGGGAAATAAACTCCTATGTGGGAGATAAGTTACCACAAATAACAGTTACATTAACTCTCTCTTTGCAGGAAGGCTCTGCTGAGTTATAATTAATTAACATCTAGTAATATCTAGTTGAGCATCTATTATGTCAAGCAAGTTAGCTAATTATAAATAGAGAATTATTTTCACTCTATTTTATTAATTTAATGCCAAAAATACATGACAGGAATCTCTATATAACATTGCACACAGTATGTGCTTATTGCTATGACCCGTCTGTCACACTGTCCTGGCTTGTGTGCTGCTGTGATGCTAAGCTATGCCAACAGTATTCGAAATCCCAGCAGGGTCCCCCATCGGGACAGGTTTCAGTGGAGCATCCAGACTAAGACAGACTGGGAAGAAAAGCCTGGGGACTTACTTCTGAAAATCAACCAATGAACTGAAACATACCAACAATCATGGAGACGGTACAGGACCCAGCAATGTTTGTATAGAAGATCACCATAAGTCAGAGCCAACTCAATGGCAGCTAACAACAACAAGGTGCTCATTAAATTTATTGCCTAATTTGCCTGGTTTGGGGACATTAGATAAATACTGGACCCTACCCAGGAGCAAGAGGGCCTCTGTCAGATAGATGATTTTGGGGATGAGACTGAAGGGTCAGGGAATATAGAAGTGATGCTTCTGGCCACACAGGGAAAGGAGCCTCACTGCAAGCACTGACTCTGCGTCCAGAAACCTGACCTAGAAGACTCTGCTCTCTCACCTAATCACAAACCCTGACTGGGCCTTTCTCCTCTGTGGGCCTCATTTTATTTTTTTCTAAATGCACCGCCTGTTTAGCTCCCTCACAAGATTGTCATGGGGATCCACTGAGAGTGGGTAAAAGTGCTTTGTATACTGCAAAGAGCCTCCCTCAAAAAGGTCCTTTTACATGGCCTCAGGTTAGTGAAGGCCCTCAGGCTAGGCAGGACATGGGCCCTGTCTCAGGGAGCCCTGTGGTCAGGCTGACCCTTGCCCTGGTAACTGCTGCTTCATCCAGGTGGTTTGGCAACTTCCCAGGTGCCTCTGAGCCCAGGCAGCCTCAGTAGCAGTGAGGATGAAGTTGGTTCCGATCCGCTGCAGGCATTAGATCCAGCTCTGAGTGACCTAATCCCAGCTACAAGCATTTCTGATTGCTTGACCGCTGACCTCCTGCAGCTGGATTATCAGATGTGGCTTTGGGGAATAGGCTTGTTTATAATGCCAGAGACAAAAGGAGGAAATGGAGAGCAGTTAAAACAACAGTACTTCCTGTTGCCCCTGCGCCTTTCATCCAAGGAGGTCATTACAAAGCAGAGCTCCTTGGGTTACCCTGGGCCTAGAGGATGAAACAGCAGCCCTGAGGTGTGATTTGAGGGAAAGGGGAAAAGGAAAGGCATCCACTCTACAGGAAGGGCTCACTTAATCCCTATCACAACCCTTCAAGACAGGTGTGGATGTCTCCATTTATGGAGGAGGAGTGACCAGGCTCCTCCATAAATGGAGAGGTTAATTAGTTTGCTCAAAGTCCCACAGCTACTAAATAGTAGCAATGGGAATTGAGTGAAGTCTGGCTGACTACAAAACTTGATTTCTTCTGTTTACATCATGTTGCCCTCTTCTTGCTGGACAAAGTAAGACCTACCTACTCCAAATGTCCCCAGCATCCACCCATCTTTAAGGGTAAGTCATTTGGTGTTCTGAAGTCCTTGGTACAAACTTAGAAAATGTGAGCACCAGACAGGTTCTTAAGTGCCACTGAGCCCAAGCAAATTGTTTTATTGATGAGAAAACTGAGGCCCAGAAAGGTGAAGTAACTTGTCCACACCCATACAGCACTTACCATGGCACCTTGCAGAAGGCCAGTCATCAAAAGAGAGTTGCTTAATATAAGTGATGGAATCAATGGCAAAGCTGAACATGAACCTAAGCTCCATACCTCCCAGTCTAGTCCTCTTGGACCTCTGCTGGCCTCTTGGATGGGGATGATTTTATCCATAGGTCAATTCTTTGACCTGATCTGAATGGCTTCCAGTGTGTGGTGCCTCAAGGCATTTTGTTCCAGTGGCCTCAAGCTGATCCTGAGTCCCCACTATTTGTGGTTTTGAAGTAATTCGTATATGTTTTGAAAGAGTTCCAAGCCTACTGGGAAGTTCCAAGAACAGTACAAAGAACTCTCAAAAGGTTTCCACTATTTCCACTGACTCCACAAGAACCTATCTCCCTTACCACCCTGCTTCCTTGGAGAACAACTGCACTGTGCCAGGAGGGGAAGGGAAGGAGAAGATGGGAAGCTCTCTCGGTATCATTTAGATTTTTTCTTTTCTCAATTTCATAGTGTCCTGGAGAGTAAAACATAAAGGAACTTCTTTGTGTCGGTAAAGTTACCAAGCCTTCTTTCTTGACAATGTTCAGGACTTAGTAAATATTCAATAGGTGTTTGTGCAATGAAGGAATGAGTTGATCTTGTATCAAAAAATGAATTTTATTAGTTATTTTCCTTCAGGACACCCAAGAGAGAACAAAAACGTATATAAGGCACTATTCTATTTTGATCGGTTGGGAATAATAAGGCACAGAAAGGTGAAGAAAACCCAAAGTGTGACTTGGGGCATTGCTGAGCATGCAGAAGAATCCCTTGTTGGAGGAGGTTACAGAATGATGGGCTAGGTCACTTGGAGAACACCTAGATCTCCATCTCCACCCCTATTTTTTTCAATGAAGAAACCAGGTCCCAATGAGATAAAATGACTTGCTCATGAGAGTGATTCAGTGGCAGATTTAGGGTGAAGACCTGGGTCTTCTGATTTCCGAGTGTTTGCTTTTTTTTTTTTTTTTTTCAGTTCAATTGCTTTATGCATCTTTATGCATTTATTATTATTAGCCAATACTAATGTAGGAAAGAGGAGACAAAAAGCTCACAGACCCTCTACACATTTTCACAAGATATACTACAAGAAAAACATGACTAAGGAGGCTCAACATTATCCTAAAATCTTGGTGGATGCATTTTTGGAGGAGGTGGTCAAGAGTGTCTCATGGAGACTGGAGATGCCATGCCTAATGGTGTCTCTTGAGGAGGGGGAATCCCACTTGGTTGGGTTTATGGATGGCCTCATGTCTTGTAGAGAAGCCATATTACTGGAAGTGGATTTTCTCTGTCCATAGGTAGGGTGGGGTTCCCTGGCTTGGGGGACTCTATGTGGGGGCTCCAGTAAAGCTGTCAATAGCAGTTATAGACTCATTTCCTGTTGGATGTTCCACCAATCCCTTGGATAGGGGAATCTGTACTCTTCTGAAAGCTGTCCTGCCAAACCTAGACCTTTCTGCAGCTCCAGCAAGCAGTACTCAAGCAATGTCAGCAACTTTTGGGGGTGGCTCCTCCACAGTCATGGAAACCCAAGTTCTCTGCATACTGCAACCCTAGACCACCACCCACCTTCTTCATGCTTTGGCTGTTTTGCATTCTTTGTCTTGATTTTCCTGAGCACACCATAATCACAAAGGGTCAGTTCACATGCTTGTCAAAGCCTTAAAGATGCCAATGAAGAAGCCAACAAAGGATGTGTCTCATCTTATGGTAGATGATCCTATTGCTGTTGTTCCCAGTCATGGTTGCTGCTCCACCAGCTGCAATGTTCCACATTAAATTTTCTGGATGGAAAATCTGATTTCCACTTGTAATCAGCTAATTCAATGTTCTCATTATTCTTTTTTTTAAACCACCTCGTGGTGTCTCAGCAAAGAATGCCTATCTTAGCTCCACCTGGATATCCACCACAGGTATTTTCTACTATCAAGATCATTTTGAGAATAACTGGAATTGTTGGTTGTTCAGTATGCCAGCCCTTCTATCCTGTTGCTTGGACTTCAGCCTCAGGTATGTGCTGACACTCATTCTCAGAGTGAGCCTTGAGGCACAGAAGCTCCACCAGGCATGAGTTTCTGGGATACCCAGTCCAGCACAACGGATAAGCAAGGGCAGTGGCTGGGGCAACAAGCATGACATATCATAATCTCAGCCTCAATGCGAAGTGAATAGAAATTGATTAATATAATTGATTGGCTGAATAGTCTCAAAGGAATAGGTCATTCTGGGTTCCAGATAGTGTCAGAGCCATCAAATGATCCTCAAAACCTTTCAAATCTTTATACTGGCCTTCACTAACCCTATATCAAGGACTTCTGGTGGCACTGTGGTTAAGGCATTGGGATGCTAACCAAAAAGTCAGCGGTTCAAACCCACCAAAGATGAGGCAGGAGAAAGATGAGGCAATCTGCTTCCATAAATATTTACAGCCTTGGAAACCCTACAGTGGTCACTATAAGTTGGAATCAACTTGATGCAAGTGGATTTGGTGGGTTTGACCCTATATCAGGCCAACCTCAAACTGAAAATCATGTCATATGACATCTATTTATTCATTCATTCATTCTTAAGCATCTAAAATGTGCATGCATTGGATACCCCAAAATAAACAGCTTAGTGCTACCCCTTCACTATCTCCTAGTCCCGCAGGATAAATAAGACTTACACACACACGACGACTATTCAGGTAGCAAGTCAGCATGTCATGAGAAAGACAGAGATAGAGTGCTGCAGGAGTTCAGGGGAGAAAGAAGAAATTGAGAACGCTGCCTGGAGTTGGTAGGATCCACTTGAGTCTGCAGGGATGGGAATAAGATATACACAGATGAGATAGCGCATCCCTTCCCCAAATTTTAGGTGGAGAGAACTGCATGAGTTAATAAATTGGATTATATAACCAGGAGCTGCTTGTTTAACAATGAGGCAAACCCAGAGGTAGACCTAATATGTGCTTACTATGTATCAGCTGCTTTGTACTCATTTTCTCAACCATACTAGGTCATCACACCATTATCCTCACTATTCAGACAAGAGAACTGAGTTTTGAAGGTCAGACAGCTTTGACTAGCAAGCACCAGAGTCAGAGCAAGATCTGTCTCTCTCCAGTTTCATCTACAATCATACATTACTGATAAACTGTTTCCATTCATTTCCTCAGAGAAGAAAATGTTGAAGTAGAACACTGTGCCTGTCTGTATCCCAATGAAGTGTTAGAAGTCATTGTTTTTGTAAGTTGCTGTTGAGTTGATTTCAACTAATGGTGACACAATGTGTGGCAGAGTAAAACTGCTCCATAGGGTTTTCAAGGACTATGACCTTTTGGAAGAGGTTTCCCAGGTCTTCTTCCATGTTGCCTTTGGGTGAGTTCGAACTCCCAACCTTTTGGCTAGTAGTCAAGAGCTTAACTGTTTGCAGCACCCAGGGATCAAATCTATGATGGTTAAGTTGATTCCAACTAAGAGTTGGAACTGCCCCATAGGGTTTCCAAGACTGTAAATCTTTACAGAAGCAGACTGCCAGATGTTTCTCTCATGGGAGTGGCTGGTGGATTCCAAGCACCTGCCTTTTGGTTATCAGCCAAGTGCTTTAACTACTGCACCACCAAGGCTCCATAGGATTATATAGTAAGGTGTTATCCAGTTCTGACAAAATCTGAAGAGGGAAGAGTGAATTTCCCACTGTTCTTACTCTCATGATTGTGTCATATTTTTTTTATATCACTTGTTAGAATCAGGAATATGACCATCAAAACATAAAAGTTTCTTAGCCTTCATTCCTGAGCCTCCTTCTAAGTCTAGGATCTGTGCCCCCATCTTTGCTCCTGTTTCCTTCTCAATAGAACTTATCCTCTGGTGGCCTCTTCTCAGGCTCCCTCCCCCACCATCTTCCACTGTGTGAAGCATAATGGCAAAATGACAAAAACATTCTCAAGGAAACTAGCTGCCCTGCTCACGGAGGCCACAGTCAGTGTCAGAGAAAGCAGGTTGTTGAGTTATTCATACGACTTTCATGGAATGATTCCAAATCTAATCTGTGCCTGTTTCCCCCTTCCTGTTTTTGAATCCAGATACTTGCATTTGAAATATATTCTCCAAAGTCCAGAATCTTTAAGGGCCTATTGTCCCTCATTTTTCATCAATAAGGGGTTTCTCTTCTACCTCCAACCAAACCCTCATCAATGGGTCGAGGAGGCATTGGGGGAAAGAGAACACTGAGTTTGTGATCTGAAGCCTGGCTATGTCAGTTTTGACAAATCATGGATTTTTTTCTCAGCCTTGGAGTCCTTATTTGTTCAATGGGATTTCCCGGACTTCTCTCCTCATAGTTTATTGTGAGGAACAGTTGAAATAATATGTGTGTTTATATATATATGTGTGTGTGTGTGTGTGTGTGTGTGCGTGCATGTGTGTGTGTGTGTAGCACTGCTGGTATAATGGTTAAGCATTTGTCTGCTAAATGAAGGTTGGGAGATCAAACCCACTTAGTGGCTCTGCTGGAGAAAGACCTGGCAATCTGTTCCCATAAGAAAATCCCATGGGGGCAGTTCTACTCTGTCACATGGGGTCACTATGAGTTGAAATTGACTCACTGGCACCTAGCAACAACAAATAGATATTGATATATAGTGAGTATGTGTGTGTGTGTGTGTGTGTATATATATATA